>NC_142108.1:19427500-19677500 GCF_056152115.1 Neolamprologus brichardi
CCCCCCCCCCCCTAAAAATCTTTTGAGGGTTATTTAGTCGTATTAACCAGAAAACTACAATCTGATCAAAACAAGCAAAAAACTGTGTGGGAACTGTTTAGCTTGCTCTATCAGCAAACGAGGACAAAATAACAGTAATTATATGGCAACTGAATCAACATTATGTTCATGCAAACTTAATGCTGATTCACCCACCCAGATCAGATGTGCCAATGAAGCATTGCACGCCCAAACAAGTCCAAATATCTGTTTTATTTTGTAATTATTTTCAAATAGTCCACAGCACAGTGATCAAAGCATATGTAGCTTTAGTATTTCACAAAGCAGATTTTGATGCTTATTAACTGAGAGTCTAGTGATGTCAGACTGCCCCCCCCCCCCCCCCCCCCCACTGCTATTGCATGTTTCTGCACAATTTCAAGCTTTGGTTGTTTGCTCGTCTCCATCCCATTAAATGGTCTACATTGTCTCATTTGTTTCAGCAGCACACATCTGACTGTCCAACTGTATTTCCATCCAAGCCCAGCACTCAGCGTACGTCTGCCAGAGAAGGGACACACAGCATACAAATGCTTGTATAACTGATTGCCTGTTGATTAATGAGGGTTCTTTTGGTCTGATTGCAAGTGTACAGTATGAACATACATCTCGGTGGAGTCTGTGTCGGTGCGCCGCGTGACCAGTGGTGATTAAAAGTGCGCCTTAGCGTGTGCATGTACAATCATGCTTGTCTTCCATTCAAGATGTCAGCTGCCGCTGTTTTCGTGCTCATTTTAAATGTTTGCGTGTGTGTTTTTACATAATGTGTGCGTGTGTATTTTGGCAATGATTGGGGTTTTTGTCATGATGCGACACAAATAACAGATTGCTGAAATATAGAACAGCGGCGGAGTACAGACATAAGCTCTCTGTCTTGTTCTGTTGTTGTTGGTTGTGATGCCGCATGCTTATGTCACTCTAACCTCTGAAGACATGTTTAATGATGCTGTTCCCACCCACTCCACCCACACAGGAGGAGGTGGACGCAACATGTGGGTCCTCTGTGAAGCCCCATGAACATGTTAACATTTGTGCCACGTAAAGTGGAAGTGATGTGCTCACTTTTTCTCTTGTGGAACGTCAATGGGCTTCTTCTTTTTGACTTATGGATTTTATTCACCCCTTTTTTTACAAGACAACAAGTATGCAGCTTTCTTCGTCTAAGTCACCCACAAGGTCGGTGCTTTATGAGCTGCTGGAGAACCTTTTTTCTGAAATGTTACTTCCTCCCTTTCTCTCCCTCTCTGCTCCTGTGTCTGGTTGATGCCAGTAAAAACAGGAAAGGCTGGGCACGTCTGCGACTATCTGTCAAACAATAGACAGAGAGCCCAACCAGCCAGACACTCGCATGTCACTGAGCTGATCCTGGCCCCATCAACACACTGCTCAGTCTGCATGCTCACCCTGAGCCCCCTGCTGGCCTCTGCATGTAGGAATCATGGCTACCTGTGAGCATTCAAGGCTGCAGATCTCTATGGCATGTTCTTGCAGTGACCTTGTTTTACCGTAACACACGCGTGCTGCATTTGTGCACGGTGACTTGTGTGGATTCATAGTTTTGAAAGCATGCGTTTTATCTACATAGAGCTTGTTTGTAGCACTTATCCCATAGGAGGTTTAATTGAAATTACAGTGGTAGCAGCTCCAGTGAATGATAATGTGTAGCACAATGGTCTTTGGTCTCATTCTGTGCTATGATGAGCCTGCCACTTAGCTTCAAAGGCACTGTGGTTTAATGAGTGAAATGCATATTATTTTGAGTGTATCACAAATGAAACAAAGAGCATCCCAATTAAAAGAGAATTAGTTTTTAGCGAGAATTGTTTTTATAGAGATACTTCAGCAGTCAGTAATATATTAGATTAGCACGTTTGCTCCGGTGATATTGCTTCTATCATAATCGTATTTTGATTATATCCATATCATAAACTTAGAAGTAGATCTGTTAGCACACAAGGGTTTATGATCAAGGTCGATCACTTTGGCGTAACGCTGAAGAACCACTGTGAGGTTACAGGAGCTCTTTGCAGCAGCTATTGTTCCAGAGTAAAGACAGCTGCCTTTTTTGTCTCAGTGAACTACACAGAAGCTTCAGCACAATGCTGGCAATCGTCTTTGGAAATGTAGTGTTTCCGCGAGGCTCTGTGGAGTGTAGCGAAAGAAAAAAAGAGTGTTTGATTTTGAAAAGCTGGTGAGCTGATGCTGCTGTGGGTAGGTGACATCTCACATCTTCCAGATCCAGCCTCTGTGGAAACAGCGAAGTGGAATTGGGAATGCGCTGCCATGAGTGGGGAAAAGCAAAAGACAGTGTTAACATTTCCGTTGTGGTGGAGGAAGATTATGGGTGAGAAACAAAGGCAGGGATTATCTCAGCACATGCTACAATAGCGCTACACACACACACACACACACACACACACACACACAGCCTCTGCAAACTGGTCTGCCACAGGGTGCTTTGGATCACAGAACAAAGGCAGGGTCTCCCACCCATCCATGCACATCCTCTGTCAGAGTTAGCTAATAACGGCTACAATACCCAGCTGCCAATAGCTAACCAACCAGGGACTTGGAATTAAGGGTCATTATTGCACCTCATTATGGACTTTTACATTGTTTGGCAACTCTAAAGGGGGAACGTCTATTGTTATTATCAGTGTCCTCCTCGGAGGAACTTTGCGTGGCTATCTTGAAATTTGATAGTCTGTCAGAAGGCTGGGTTGCAGTCAAAACAAGTTATAAGTTTTCTAGCTCTTTCCCAGTTCAAAGTACTTCACAGAGGAAATTCTCCAATCTGTGAAGTCAATTAAACTCTTCTGCAGTTGATTTGAGTGTGTTGTTGGAATTAATATGGCTTTAGTGGAGGGAGAAAGTTTGGGGGCAGTAAACTGAGACAGATGGAGAGAAATGGAGTACAGCATATGATGGCAGGATAAAACAGCCGAGCGGAGAGGAGAGATAAAAGGATGGCGCGAGAATGAAAGATGGTGGCGGCGGTGGGGGATGGTGGCGGCGAGGGTGCGAGGCCGAGTGAAAGTGAGTTTGTCTGTGATGTTTTAAAATTCTAGAGTGGAAAGTCCCTCCATCTGTTATTGTGGGACGGTTCTGACTCAGTGATTTCTATGATTGGCCTTAATCCCGGCCGAGTGGAGAAGACAGAATGAAGAGCTTAAAGCAGACTGCTCTCACTCTGACAGGCTCCACTGGCTGCTGCTGCTGCTGTTGCTACTCCTGGCGCTCAGTCTGCTGCCCCCTAATGGACTAACTGCTGCATGACATTACGTCTCCCTGCATTACTACAGCACACTGAGCAGCTCTTAGGGCCATGACACATCTGTGACCTTGTGAGTGCAAGAAGTATTTTATCAGCAGCTATAACAAACAGCAGTCTATACTCAAACTCTAATCATCATATCGTACTTATCTCCTAATACAACAATATTTTATGGAGCTGTGAACATGCCTTTCAAACTGTCTCTTGGTACATCTACCAGTGCTGGAAATTCGTCTCTATCATGCATGTGTCAGAGGATACTTGGGAGGGCTATAGAGATGCTGTAGTTTGATGTTTAATTCAACATTGCTGGAAGGACCCTTGAGAAAACGGTTCTATATTTACAAATAATTTTTTTGTTTGTTTTCAAAGAACCCGGCTTACCTTTATGTCTGCAGCCAGCTGTAATTTAAAAAAAAACTCTCATTGAAAAATGTACCAAGGGTCTTCCCTCGCTGTATTAGTCGCAGTGAGAAGGTTAAGTGACCTCAGCAGAGTCGTTTCACAGTCTTTTGGTCTCCAAGGTGACTTAAGTGTTCGCATAAACCGAGCTAAAGGGGTGATTTGAGAATGTGTCGAGTACCTTAGTCAAAGCCGCAATCACATGTACAGTCCGTGTCGTGTTTTCTCAAGTGTCCTCACGGTCAAACACACGCATCGTGAGGCTTTTTTAAGACCCTCCAGATCACACAGGCGGCAATGTGTTGAGTGCCCTTTAAGTTAATGCTCAGTGGAAAGGCCTAACAGGCTACGGCGGCCCAGTGTCGAGTTGGCGCTCACCACAGTATGACGCTGTCCGTCCCTGGTGTGCTGTCATTCCTTTAGAAATAACATGACTTTGACTGATTAAACTGCTCCCCTCTGGAAGAGAGGAAACTGAACAGTTATGAATATTAAAGATCCTAATCGTCTCACGCTGAGCGTTTCGTTACTTTTTTCCCCGCTCTCTCTCTCGCCGTCTTCTTGCTCTGTGAGTTCACAGCGAGGGACCGCGGCTCTTCGCCGGCAGCGTTCTACGACAGGGGAGGCATCGGCAAGCTGCTGCTGTCTGCTCTTTGGTTGTTTGCACAATTACGCTGTCACCTGCGCTATTACGTACAATGTTCCCATACGTGACAGATTCCATTGCGTGTTGTTTAAGTCTGCAGAAGTGGTAGAAGCACTTCAAACGTCACTACACATCGCAGAGTTGTGTTTATGGTTCTTGACCTTGCCCGACGACTGCGTGACAAATGGCCCGACATGTGAGGCGTTTTGTGTCAAGGTTACAATAGCGGTAACATTAGCGCTTCACGCTCATGTTGTTGACTGTCCTGGTGTATTTGTGCCTGCATGCTGTAGTGTAGCTGAGTTTCTGTGTTGTGTGGGCCTGTACTGGGCTTATCTGTGCTGTACTGCGCTGATCTCACTATGCTCATCCAGTGCTCTAAGCTGCTTGGGCTACAGCCACCAGCATAGATGATATATCCCTGCCCCCCTCCTTCCCACATCTCTCACTGTGATTCATTGGCTGTTTGTGTTGCCCATCCATCTGGGCCAGCACAGAGGAAGGAAAGACACATGAAGACACATGGCTGTTTTGGAGCAGGGACTGCATTAAGCAGCGAGAGAAGCGATAGGATCCCAGAGAAATGTTTGCCTACCAGGACGAGAGGAAGGAAGAAGACCAGGAGAAAGGCAGCTGGAGAAAACAGAGAACTGGAAAAACAAGATGTGTTGGCCACTCAAGGGGTGGGAAATGGATTTTCTGAAGGAACAAAGTCGAGATTCTTACTGACAGACTAAATCCTGAGGGGAATGGCTAGATCATAGATCATAAGAGAGGACTGAGAAAAGACTGCTAAGAAAATGCAACTTGCTACTATAACTTCACAGATATTTGCATATTAATGAAAAGCTTTACGTGTACCATGTGTTGAGACAGAGTTTGAAATCATGTGGCTAGCCTCTGAGCTGCCACAGTGTAGTGAAATCTTTGTTTGGCTCCTCTGTTTGTCCCGAATTAAATGTGGGAGTGCTGATAGCTATGAGATTATTGTTGTGGTGCTGCCCTTTAGCGAAGTTGACCGTCCTTAACAAAAAGCCGTGCAATTACTGCTTTTTATAATGGACTCTGGTAATAATTTCAATAAGCTAATTAGATCCTTATTTCTTTGTTTTAGCTTTCTATTGTCTCAACAGAAAATGAATGAAATCATTATTAAAAGCTTATTCAGGTGCTTAATATCATAATGCAAAAAAGTGGCTTTAAAGATCCAGATTTTTATTGCTACCGCACGCCACAAATTATGCTAGTGATATCACATTGTGTACATGCTTAGAGCGAAGCAATTATCTTTACTAGCATCCCGCACGACCACACATAGAGCCTGTGTGCGTGCATTGAGATGTATTGTTTCTGCAGAAATGGGGTGGGCGGGGCACTTAATAGAAATAGGACAGCTTCCACTATAATGACAGTTTATGTCTTGCGTGTTTTTTGTAGATAAAAAGGCTCTCATAGCAGGGGACAGGCTCCTTCGGTGTAGCTCCGCAAATGAATGAGCTCTCTTTGCAGCAGGGGTCTAAATTAGGGTTAGTAATTTTTCGAGCCTTGGGACTTGTGGCTGATCACACTATTTTGTGACGAAAATAACATCGCCCCCTAGAGGGCTGGGGAAACCTAGATACTGAAGCACAAGAGGGAAGGAGGGTGAGATTCACTGTAGGGTAGGATGCGTATTTGCCACTTGGACGACTTCCTATAAGAGAAGCTTCTACTGGGATGAACCACATCATAGGAAATTATGTTAGAACATGAAAGAACATCATGGGCAGTGGTGCTAAATATCAGTTAAAGATGATAATATTACGTGTATGTTAGTAGAATAGTAACAGAAGCTCAAGTTAAAACACTTTATATTCAGTGAGACTTGACTGACATTTAATGACACGATTTTCAGCAACTCTTCTATTTGGCCGTTGTTGTTTCAGTGCACGAGGGGAAAGAAATCAAGTTTCATATTTGACGTTATCACGAAGGTGCCCCTTGTCTGTGTTGATGGAGAGTATTTGTGCATATTGAGAGAGAAAAAACAGTAAAAAGAAGAAGTGTGTGCTGCCAGGGTGTTAGAACGTTTAACAAGATAAGCATACTTGGTGTTTAAGAAATGTGCACATTAAATATAAAAGTCAGGGTGCACAGAAACTTTGACTGTTGTCAATATGGACTAAATCAAATAATACATTCTTAACTTGACTGCAGCTGAAGATAACAATTTTGAATCATAGCAAACACTGCCTTTCAAGTTAATGTCCATCTCTTATCTGCATGCGTGGAAAAATATGGATATTATTGACAAACAGCCATTCAAGATGAGTCTTTGTTTGGAGCGATGAGGATCTACTGCAGCACCAGTACTTATTGTAAACATCGTATGGTACTATGTCACATTTGTTTACATTGTGTTTCAGCTCTCAAATAAATGGATACACTTGCAGTATAAGATTATTATTACCTGTGCAATATGTAATAACATCTTATATAAAAATAATAATTTTATAATACAAATCATCCATCCATCCATTTTCTATGATCTTTGCCTGTTTTCATGAACATCTTTTGAGCCCTTTGAGGGATTTTCTTCAAATTTGGCTCAAAGGTTCACCTGGAATTAGTTTAAAGTTATCTTGACTTTTTCCATCCTTCTTCTTATCTTTGGGCTACTGTTATAGATGGCGCACTTCCTAATTTAAAGTGTGAATCTACTGAAACAAGGAGCCAGCATTGTAGTTCATTGCAGTGCAATAGCAGTGACTCAGCAGTATTTCCAGTAACACAGCATGAAAGGAATATATGCACAAAAGTAGCTTTAGTAGTGTTTGCCCTGGAAATATTTAGTGAAAGCATAACATAACTATGTAGCACTTCACTTTGACAAGAGCTAAAGCAATTAGCTAACTCTTCAGGATCTGCACAATATTGTCACATAATAAAAGTGAAAAATATTTTATAACTAGGATGTTGTATCTTGGGTTGAGATTTTTAACCAGTTGCTTAAAGCTCTGCTTTTCTATCATGTAACCACATAAGAAATTTCTATCTACCATTTGAACTTTCTGTTGAATGGAGTGCAACAAGCGATGTTTGGTTGACTTGTTTACGTTTGGGTTGCAAGTTTGCAGAACAAGATACCTAATTGCCGTTGGAGACTGACAAGCGGCTCTTGCTCTCAGACATGCCCGGGCTTGTCTCGTTGTTGTACACACCATGGAACATATGCATATGTTTGTTATTGTAATGTGACACTTTCATATCAGGTAAAAATGTATCCAGTATTAACGTGGGCAATATGATTTGGCACAGCCTTAGCCTTTCAGATTTCACAAACCATCTCCAGTTATTTACAAATCAGTACCTATTACCCATTACCCACTCCTACATAGTGTTTGCGCAATAAAACTATGTGTCATATATACATATTTACTGCACTACGAACGTCTTAAAGTACACTTAACAAGAACAAAGAAAATTAAATGAATATATACAAAATATAATACTATTGCCTTAAATTATCACCAGAGTGCGAGTTGCCTTGGTGGGGGATTTGGACTCTTGGTGTGCTTCTTGGCAACAAGTGTGAATATTATTTACATGTTAAATCCTAAAGTTTTGACTACATACAGTATGTCAATTAGACAGACATGGATTTGAAGATACAAGTGCAAAGTGATATTTTCTACGCTGTAATACAGAGAGTGCACTGTATAAGATTAATAAAGCATTAACAAACTGAGCAAACTGTTTTTAGGTTGACTGAGACGATGAAAATTGGATATTTTCTTGCTTGTAATTGTTATTTCAGTGCAGATAAAAATAATAATAATAAAATGTATTTTTTAATTTGTCTTTTAAATTTTATTTTATTTTTTGTAAGTTGGAGAGGATATAGGGCAGTGGTAGGGGAAACATTGAATGCTCATCTCCTCGTGCTGTGAGACCGGTGCTTAAAGGAGGACAGCTGCCGTTGTAATCATCAGCTTTTATAGGGAACAAGGTCACCATTTCCATTCTGTCTGTTTGTCCGTGGCACACACAAACACGCCCACACACACACACACACACACACACACAAACAAATCAATTTTCTATTGACTTCTGATACTGACACTGCTATTTTTTTTCTCTTTTTGCTACCTTGTAGAAACTGGCCAGAGAAGCAGAGCAGCTTCAGAAAGAACACGTCTGGCAAGATGGTGTGACGGTAAAGTAGGACACCCGCTCCTCTCCCTCCTTTCCAAGACTTCTGCCTTTTTCCCTTTTTCTTTTCTAGGCAAACTGGTTTATCTTCCTGTCATCTGCTTTTCAATTTCCCCTCAATTTAACACCTTTAAAGGTAACCCTTTGATGACAATGTGATCAGCATCACAGAGACAATGTGGTGATTAGTACAAAAAACAGTAATGCACATTATGACCTTAGCATTATATCCATACACACCCTGAAATTGCTTACTTACGGGCCGTAGAAACTTGAACATTACATTCTCCTGCAGCTGACCTTTTAAAATACTAGACATCTGCTCTTGAAATCTAAAAAAGGAGATACGGTATGACTCTGGCTTGTGTGTCTTTGAGCCGGTGTGCTCCAGTGACTCTCAAATTTGCAAACATTCAGATGCCCTGCACACACAATGCACACATATATGCATGTATATATAGCCTCACCTGACGCATGCACACTCCCTAATGTCACATCCTCTGTCTCCAGGGAGACAAGCTCGATGTCATGGTACACTTCTCACAAATGGATTTTTAACCCCACGCCTCCTGGGGGATATTTGAGAAAAGGCTTTAACTGATTTTAAAACGAATAATTATTATGAAGCCTACTTCCCTGCAAGTCCATTTTTATTCATGGTTGCTTACACTCTAAAGCTGTA
Organism: Neolamprologus brichardi; assembly: GCF_056152115.1. NCBI lineage: Eukaryota > Metazoa > Chordata > Actinopteri > Cichliformes > Cichlidae > Neolamprologus > Neolamprologus brichardi. Next base: position 19,436,735 of record NC_142108.1, read on the forward strand.
CTCTTGGGGTGGGGCTGGTTCTGCAATCCTCCGTTTCACCCTGCTGGTCCAAGGGACAGAGCTGCAGTGTGGATGTCCCTTCATCTTAGACCTGAGTGGGGTTGATGCCTGCCTCTCTCTGCCCGGATCTGATGCACCTCAATAGGATGTGTAGCCATGCAGGAAGTGAAGCCTGGGTCACAGGGACCAAGCGCAGCACACCTGTTCATAAGTAGCTCCGTCCAATATGGCATCAATACCTCCTCGTGTGGAAAAGCCAGCACTCTCTTCAAACTAACCCTCCCCCTCGAGAACACCTCTCTCTGTCCCTCTGTTTCGACTCTTTCGCCTTTTCTCCTTCATTTTTCGCATCTCTTTCTGTCCAGTCACCAGTCTCATTCGCACTCTAACCTTCAGCATTTCCATCACATTCATAAACCTTTTTTTCCCCTCCCTATGTGTCTTTAATCAGCCATGAAAACATTTGGAATATACCATATTGTTGCAAATACTGCAAATGAATCCTAATAGTGTTTCTCTATTAATAATGTATTGAGCTGATTTCATTTGCCTTTATAATTAGAACAGGTAATGAATCTCAGCAGGGGCAACTGTGAAACCATTAAAAAATATCACAAAAAGGTGGTGGCGGTGGTAGATATGCCACATCCCTGCAAGAATTTTTTTTTTCTCCTGTTTGTAGATTTTGTGCTCTCCTAATTTCTCTTTGGGTGAACACTCTGCTGACTGACACTCTAATTAGATTAGGGCTGCATGCTCTTTGGGTATATTAGGCGAAATGTGTTGCATCTTAAACTAGCGGGTGGAGCAGTCTGTCAAATGAAGAGAAAAGGTGTTTATGCATGCAAGACGGTGCATTTTGGTAGAATTCGTGTGTGTGGGTGCTCTCTACTCTGGGTCGAAAATGCATAATGTGGCTGTGTTTGTCAGCGAGTGGGTATTCATTTGTATGTGTTTATTAATGGTAGGTTCTGTACCTGGCCCAGCCCATCTGCTTGCCTCGCCAAAGAGTGACATCATAGAAACTCAATGACACGCTTGTTCCTCATAGCGGCTGCCATCGCAGCTGTTACCCATGCAGTGGGAAGACCTCACTTCTGCTCTCCCCGCCTCGCTCTCACACACACATTCAAGCATTTTCCCGGTTTAACTGCAGAGGCGATGCCTGACCACCCCGACTGCTGGACATTATGGATGTCAAAATGTTGATCGTAACAACTGTTGAAATGGTCGTTCGGGGTTTTAAATCCATTGGAATCAAATGGTGTGTGAAATAGACATTAAAGTGTTGGATTGCCGCTGATTTCTCAAGGTCAGGTGCCCATCGCTCTGTGACACCCGGCTACCGTGTTGGCAACAGAGTCATCCCAAGGCGACTCGAGTCATTTCGGTGCTGTTGTGCTTTTCTCTTAAGGGCAAAGAGAACCAACATCTTTAGAGCCAAGTATCACATATCTCTGTTTTGTATACTGAAAATTGGCTGCGTGACAGTGGAGCACTATGAAACTGCTCAGAGTAATGTCAACAGCGTCTAATATTTCTGTATCAGAATGAAGTGATTAAGCAATCCCGGGTCTTACAGCTTTGACCACTGCTGAAAGTCTGCATGTGAGGTGTTTAGAGTGTCATTTAAATCCCGTCCTGCAGAGGAAAGTGCATTTCTCTTGGTAATATGATTGCCTGGGTGTTTACCCGCTCAAAGTAGCTGCTGAAATGTTTTATTGCTTTTAATGGTTTTTCTCCCAGAACACCAGCAAATACATACCCCGTGTTAGCAACTTGTGAAGCTGCATTTGCAGCTAGAGGGGTTTTGGAGCAGCTTGGCTTCACACTAAAATTGTAATCTTTTATATAGAAGCGCTTTTATATGTTTATAGCATGACAGAAATGCCAAAATTATATTATATCCACTTACATGGGACGTAGTCTCATCTAAAATGTACAGGGAGGTTTTCCCCAGTCTTTATACCCCATCTCTTCTGTCAGGTTATGATGCTTAGACTGCAGGCACATTAGGCTATGGACAATGGTGTTGTTGAAACAGCAAAACTACTGCCATTATCAAAATATAGTATATTAAATGAGACATAAGATATGCTGTTGAAAGACAGAGGCTGTATTCTGTGATTATCTGTTGTATTTGCATAGTTGGAAATGGTAATGCGATTTTGAATTTGGCTCTCTTTCAGAAACTGGGGGTGGGCAGTAAAAGGGCCAGATGTCCTGTTTTAGGTTCTGTCCCATACATAGCAAAATGTGGAAGTTCCTGATTCACTTGAACTTCATATATGATAAAATGACGTAATGAGGCCTGTAATTTAAATGTAGATATCTGGAGACGCAACACATCTCATTGTAGTTCATGCAGTAGTCACAACCTCTAAGATGTTAAGTCATATTTCCAAATACAGATTTAACACTTGTTTATGGGGTTTTTTCTGAAACACTTTTTTAATAGGTGAAAAAGTCACACTTAAGAGGTCAGAGGGGTTGGTGCTGGTGGGGCAATTCAATCACTGCTCACACCAGAGAGCTAAGTTAGCATTATACACATCAAAGATTTTTAATCAAATTTCTATTTTTTTTAATACATTACTAATTTTGTTCAATTCATTAATTATCATTAAAAACTACTTGGTTAGTTTTAGGCAATACAAATTACTTGGTGATTTAGTTGAAAATATTGCCACTTTTTTGAAAAGTCAGCTTCCGTAGTTGCCATGGTGATGCATCCTCTGCTAAAGGCTCTGGAAAACATATGTGCTACAAACATGAAATATATCTTAGTTACTTAGTTACAAAACAATGCAGATTGTCATGAAAAAAACATTTCTCTTTGGGCTGTGCAATATGACCAAAATTTCATATCCCGATATAAGACATCTATCGTCCGATAACGATATAAATCACAAAATCTTTACATTTTCTGTAAATTCTGTGACTCTCGGGCAGCTCGACTTGCGTGAAGTGTTTCCAGCTGCACGTCATATACCTGGAGTCGATTGTTTTAACAGATGCATGAAATGATACATTTTTAGACCTAAGTTGTAACGGCCGCCGTTTGCTTTTTGAGTATTTATTACACGGCGTGCTGCGGGGAAAAGCCTGTTCTAACGTTTGAGTCTAAGGTTTATTTTTTAGCATCCGATGGCTCTTTTTTGCTTCTCATCCATAAATACTCAGCATAATCTTTCACGTGATTCAGTTTATTTTGAAAAGTCTCAACAGGATCTTGAGCTTTATTGTGAAAGGTTTATGTGGAAAATAAACAAGTGGACACGGTGCTTGTCCGTCCGTAGTGTGGTTATATTAAATATAAGAGAAAGAGAAAACTTTAAGAAATTAATATAGCCACTACAGTGACCATCAAAACGATGAAAAAATATTGCTGTACACAGTTTATTTTGCGACACCACGAAACAAACAATAGCGTAAAGTGAAATGATAGACGTTTTTATATTGTCATCTGATATATATCGTTATATCGAACAGCCCTAATTTCTCTTATATTTCACATTTTGCTACTGACAGAGACGGGGCTGGGAGATGGGCAGATATTGTTCCCACAACGTAATTATGACTTCGTATTTCAGTGTGGATATCAGCGAGTTAGGCTTACCCGGCATTTGTTAAACTCTTTTGGGGAGTTTTGCAATCTTCTGGCTGGAGCTAAAAAAAAGTTTGGTTTTAGTAGTTTTAATGTTGGGACGCTGTGTAACAAGTAAATAAAGAATGCATATATATATATATATATATATATATATATATATATATATATATATATATATATATATATATCTGGGGAGCTACCTTGTAGGTATATTAGCAATGTTATTATCAGCCACACGTCCTATATCACGTATAGAGGTTGCTGTTGATGACCACTGTCATATATCTGAGGAAGAGTTGACATAAGGCGCAGCACATTAGGACCGAGACACAAGATTGGATGAAGAAAGGACAGAGATTGGAGAGATTGGAGGAAGACATGTCCTTTCATTCAGATTGCGATGTGGCAGCTGCTGTATGTTTGAAATGCATTAGTACTAATAGCTGTGCCATTAGGAGAGAGAGAGAGAGAAAGAGGCGCTGTGTTGATGGGTTGCCATGATGAAACCAGGGAGAAGAGGGGGTGACAAAGAGAAGCACGACGGGAACGAGAGAGAGAGTGAGATAGTTGTGTAAGTGAGAAAGCAAGTGAGTGAGGGAAGAAGGTATAAGAGATGGAGAAAACGGGAAACAGAGATGGAGCCATCTTCCAGGCCATTTACTGCAATCATCACTCTCTAATCAATCAAGCCTTTCATCATAGGACAACACAATCTCTCCTTCTCTTTCTCTTCTTCTCTCTCTCTGCTTCTCTCTCTTCAACTTCACTCAGCCACCCACTCTCATACATAATAGTGGTATTCATGTGACCTCTTTATGGCTCTCAGCACATGTACAGACAGGTGACAAATTAAAGGAAAAACCTGACCCACCTCCACCCCCAGCCCAGCAGCTTTGTTATGCTGTATATATAAAGTGTTTCTGATCGTGCTGGGAGGGGTCTCTTCCAGGATGACAGGGCATGAGGGGTCTTGAAATGATCTGATAAGAAAAAGCACACTGTGTGGCCTTTTTCAGTCATCAGACCTAAACCCAGTTAAAAATCTGTAGATTGCTCTCCGTCACCAAAGATTTGCAAGAACAATATTTCATTCTTATTGTAGCATTTCAGATACTCATATTAATCAACACCAACAGACATCACTAACATGCTGTGTTTTTTTTCTTTATTTTGTCACCCTTCTATAGTAGCTACATTTAGTCAGTATTTCCAGCCACATTAAATGTCCTTAAATCACTATAGGTCCCCTTAGAGGTGTAACATGACCTGAAGTGCTGGGAGCGCGAGCTGCAAGGGTTTGTTCACTTGACCAAGTTCGGCTCCTTTCATAATGCCTCTATTTGAGATAATTGGCCCTTCAGAGGAAATGAGTGAGAATCATTGTGGCGACTCTCAGCCCAGCCCTCGAAGCAACCAGCTCCATTAACCACAGAATACATTAGTCTTATGAGGGCTGCCTTGGACACATTCAAATTCTGGTAAAATAGACAGAAATGAAGGGTGCCTGTCCCTGGCTGCTCTCTACATGTTAATCTTACGTGTTATTTCTCCTTTTCTGTGGTTATCTGAAAATGTTACTTGCCTCTTGTTATTAACTCTTCATTTTACTGTATCAACTAAAAGGAAGACATTTCGATTTTTTTTTGTTAGCACACACTACTGTGCCAACAATTAAGAATTGTTTATATGTGCAGGAATTAGGAGTAAATTACTAATTTGGCATAAAACAGACCAAGGTTAATGAGTTTTAAAAAGTGGAAAAATTATATATTAAATTATATATAATTTAAGTGGACTGATATTAAAGTCAGAGCTGCCACTCAAGATGATTCTCACATTAAATAGTCTTCAGATAGAAAGTACATTTTAACCTTAGCTGTTATACAAAGCACTCGACAATGCTTATATCTCTGACTGTAAATTAGCTTGATATAAATGTACAAAACCAATAATAAACATATTGGGATGTTATCTGAAAAGCAGAATGGAATGATATGCACAACTTTACTCACAGTGGACCACAGAAAATATAGAAGCTTGTTGCTATTTCAACAAAAATATTAGTGCATTTTGAATTTCTGTGGCACAACACATTAAAAAAAATTAATGGGAATTAATTGGCAACAGGTCAACATGATTGGGTATAAAAAGCACATTTTGGAGTTTTTCTGAAGTAATGATAAGCAAAACTTCACCAGTTTGACTTAAACTGTCAACACTTTCAGAATAGTGTTTTTCCCTTAAAAGTGGTGAAAACTAAAGGTTTTGTCATCTGCAGTGCATAATATCATCTAAAGATTCAGAAAATCTGGAGAAATCTCTGTGAACTAGGGACAAGGCCAGAAACTAATATTTAAATGCCTATTATCGTTGGGCCCTCAGGTGGTTTCACATTAACATTTTTAGAAGTAAAATGTGACTTTTTTGTGGAAAACATGGACACCGTATCCTCTGGATAAAGGAGGGTAGGGACCATGCAGCTTGTCAAAACTGGGCCTCTCTGATGGGGATGGATTACTGCCTATGGAATAGGCTGCTGGTACATCTGGAAAGGCACCATCAGTGCTGACAGGTATTACAGGTTTTAAGGCAACATGTGCTCCTGTCCAGATGGATGTTTCAGGAAAGGTCTTGCATATTCCACTAACACACTGATAAACTGCATTCTATATCTATTCCAGAAGTATGGCTTCCTAGATGAAAAGTCCAAGTCCTGAAGTGGGCTGCATGCAGTCCAGACTTTTCAACAACTGAAAACACTGGCTGCATCATGAAATAAAAAATACCACAAAGAAGACCCAAGAGTCCAGCAGCTGGTCTCCTCAGTTCCCAGACATTTATGGGCTGCTGAAAATAACAAGGAGTCTTGATTAGACCAGGACGTTTTGTAGTTTAATATCTACAAATCATAATCTGACAGCATAAAGCCTATTTTTCCTGTAATTATAGCTTTTGCTATTCAAAACAGTAATCAAACTGTTGGTGTGGTTCTGTGTTTTATGGGATATCCAGTCCTCTTTTCAAACATCAGCTACAGACCTTGTAAATAAAAATTGAATCCATCTTGTGTTAGCAGAACCAAACTCAAAACGTCTCCGCTGCAGAGGGCTGATGGAAAAAAGTCTGGAATATAGCCTTGTGAACCCGTTTTTTAACGCACAGTTCTTATTTCAAACACTGATAAGCATAGTCACAAATAAACTGCATCTATTTCCATTGTGAGCTTTCACCCCTTCCACTTCCTTATAGCTGCACGGAGACAGAGTGCTCGCAGCCTGCCGAGCACGTAATAGAACTCGTAAACAGTGTTATCACTGAATCCTGAACCATGGAACGGCCTTCCATCTGCTCATCACTGGAAGGGAAAAATATGTGGATGGGATATATGGACAGAAATTCCTACACATTTTGCTTTTTCGCTATTTGAAAAGGATGTCTCTTCCCTTTCAAACGTGATGGTGTGAGGGGCTCAGTAGAATAAGGATTAAACATAACTCGTGCTCATACTCAGTGACAACCACAACAACAATAGGAATAGGAAATAGGATAAAAGGGATAGGATAGAATTGGAAAGCTGGTAATCTGTGCTTGAAGAATATGTGCTGATTAAGACACTCCTGATCAACTGATTTGTTAGTCTTATGCCAGTACAGCTAAAACCTAAACCTGTGTTTTGACCGCAGTTTCCCTCGTCTCCTCAGCTCTCCCATCCCTTTAGCACCTCCTCCCCTGTTACCTCCCTTCATTTTTCTATCAACTGCTGTGCTGCTCACAGCTTTGATCAGACTTCTGGTTGCTGTGGTGACCCAACAGTTTGGTAATTTCAGCTCCTTGATTGCAGACCGTTGTAATTTGTTTAAGTGGTGCGCTCTGAGGTGGAAATGTCCTTTTCACCTTTTTTTCCCCTTTCCCGCTCAGACTCTTTCCTCTCTACCTCCCTCTCTGACGTATTTTTTCCCCCACGTTTCATAACTAATGTGTTGCTGTTACCTTAAGAAATACCTTTTCACAAAAACACGAGCAGGGGGGACATCACAAAGTGTAAGGTGACTCAGAATGGAAGAAGCATTAAAGTGCAGGAACAGGTAATGAGAAACATTAAGAAAAAAAAAAGATGACAGAGAAAGAAAAGTTCAGAGATGTCAGTAAGCCTTCTGTCAGGAGGAGTTTGCTCAACTGTGATGCGGCATGCAGGCCAGGAGGGAGGGCTGAGAAAGTGGCCCCCATGTCTAAATCCCACTGATCGATCCCTCTGCCTCACAGGAGATGGGAATCAATAGTCAGAGAAATCCACCGAGTTATGCTGCAGAACTTGATTTTCCCATTTGAACACATGGCTAACGCCCATGAAATGTTATTTTAAAGGGTAGACCTGCTGCCTGTTGGCTCTTCTGGTCATAGCTCGATAGTAAAAAACAAAGTCACAATGGACTGATAAGCACTTGAGATACAGCTTTTTGTATTCAAGTATTCTCACTTTTTTGAGATGTTGACATTTAGTCTTAAAGACTAAATTAATAGATCATATACTGATAGATAACTATTCTACAGCAACCCTGGGGACTTAAAAAAAATAAATTTCTTTTGTTATAGAGCTGACAGTGTAGAGATGACTAGAAATTAGAGGAGAGAGAGATAATATTGATCACCTACTGTACATCCAGTTAGAGTTAGGCACTGTGTATTTGCCTGCCAGTCCAACAAGTGGTAATTGCTGATATATTAACATAAGTGTGATGGGTAGTTTTCTTTTTCTACTGCACTTAATATTTATCTTATATTCATCCATTCCCTTCAATCCTAGTTACAGTTCAGTGTCAAATCCCTGTTCTTCTATAACAATTTTTTACATCTGCTAAATCCTAAAGTGATAGAAAAATATCAGAATCTTTATTTACTAATGTAAGTTTCAGCTTTTCTACAATGTAACATTTAAGGTTGTCATAATACTAGAATTTCAAACTCAATATCAATAGCCAGGAAAATACTCAATACCATTTCTGATACCACAGAGGGAAAATAACCTTATAACCTTAAATAAGAGGTATAGTAAACAAAGATTAGAACAATATTGTCCATGCACATGTAATCAGCTGCAGCTCTATTTATTTCCTGTAATTCTGTAATTAAGGTAAGTTGCTGTTGTTTCATTCTAGCTACTGATATCTACCTTTCTCAGCTTCAGCCTAGAAGCATAATATATTTTAGAGGCACATAATTGCATTATCCTGTTAAATTAACATGTTTATTACCACTGCAGTTCAAAACCGATAACATCTGCTGCTTAACTCCAACATTAAATTTATTGTTTTATTATTAGTCATAGTGTCATGGGGGTTTGGCAAAAAAGAAGCCATATGCAGGACTCACAGACAAAGCAAGGTAATGAAACTAACCTTTATTTGGTTTAAAGCTGATAAGCAATACCTTTACGATCATTTAACAGGTGGCTAACGTGAGTAGCTGCCAATAATTAAACAGCTAACGTCAACATTAACGTGTGCCCTGGCCAAGTCAGTATTTATGACAGTTGTTTGATACTTGACTGTTGTTGAAACAGGAGCTTTACTGATATCATGAAATTCTTCATAAAGACCGGGCTGTCATTCTTTAAGGTGCTTCACTGTTTGCTGTGCTGCTGTCCATGTGTTCAGCTGCTAGTGAGAGGAGGGGCTAGCTGAAGTTGTATGTTAGCTGGAGGAGGCCAAGGCCGCACTGTTGCAAATAAATATGTAATCAGATGGTAATTTAATATCAATTAGCCTCCAAGTATGAGTATACTTACATTTAAGATTAGTATCTCTAGGTTTTGTCCAAAGTTTTGAACACAAGAAGCACTCTTGCCTTGATCTCTGGTGATACCCATTCATTAACTGCAAAGGTACAGCACTATATTGTCTCATTTTGCCTCCATTAGATAGCATGTTTGCAAGAAACCTGCTCATTTTCTCTCTGCGTTTGAGGCCACCACAGCCTTCCAGGAAAGTGATGCCTCTCATCATCTAGGCTGTCATTTTGTGAGCAGTGAGAGCTTGGTTATGCTGCAGCTGAGGAAAGATTCCTGCTCGGGTTTTAGCACTCGCTTGATGAATTCTGTCCCTGCTGTCCTTGGTTCCTATCTGCAGATATCTTAAAGCAGGGTTCCCTTTGTCATTTCAATGTTCAAATCATTGTGAGGGACAGCAAGGCATGTGATGGAAATGATTATGGGGTCGAAAATAACAGGTTTCCTTTGGCTGGTGCTGATTGTTGATTGGGCACTCTCAGTCAGGCTGTAAAGAGGGGGTGGTGACTTTTAGGGACTCTACGGACTAGCGGTGGTAAAATGGCTGAAAAACATCAGTGAAATGAAAAGCAGCATTCAGCCCTCCGAGAAAAATGCAACCTGGAAACATTTTGCTAAGATAAGCGTAGAACCAGTGTCATACCAAGCTGCAGTGTGATTGGCGGGGCGGTCCACACAGAGCGCTGGAGTGTATGTGATTGGTCACTTCAGCTATGGAAGCCGTACAATGTTAGACGCACATAATTGCATTTGCTTTATCAAATCCCTTGGGAATCCAATGATAGCGTTAGTATTGTCACGCCCTGTTTATCTTATTTGTCTTTATTTGGTGTTACAGCACCTCTTTCCTTCTTTTCCTGTGATGATCAGATTGCAGGCTTGTTTGGAGGTGTGGGCATGCGTGTGCCACATTGGATAGGCTTTTTATCTGGCACTGTGTCCATGCAGGGTGGTGATGCTATCAGTGTTAAAACCTGCTACTCAATGGAGCCCTGTCAGCCAACAATGGAGTGCAGCATTACCCAGAGTGCAGCAGGACAAAGCCTTCTTTCCTTATCACAAGATTGGAATATTCACAGACTGATTTAACTACTTTTACCGAGGGAAAGTGTCAGGCTCTGAAAGAAAAAGACAGCACAGCAGAGATGTAAACGAAAGAGGAAAAGAGAGGGAGGAAGGATATAAGAGGAGAAAAAAAGTTGGCATCTTTGACCTGCAGGGTGTTTACAAAGATAGACTTAAAGAAGGGAATTTGCAGATTCATGGGCCAAATTGGGGGCTCATGTAACGTAATGTAATGTATTCAAATAAACTATTTCCTTTTCATTTTAAAATAATCAAGACTCTTCTCTTTCTTCACTCGTTTCTTCTTCTATCTCACGGATTTTTGCCAATCTTTGAAGTCAGCGTGCAGTTCGGAGGAGGAATGGGGTTGTGCGTGAAGAGGAGCAAGACATTGATGAGTTGTCCATGGAGAATGTCATTCACTTTGCTGAATTTGCACTGTGTATTGGAGCTTTAATCTGGGGGCACATTTGTTTATTGGCATACAAATGAACATCTGCATGAAGCTATGCTTGGACGCCATGGTCTCAGCAGCTCCCTAATCGCTTAAAAGCCTCGAGATACAGAGCATGCCAATGAGAGAGCAAGAGAGAGAGAGAGCGAGGCAGCCGCGCCCAAGGCCTCAATCATACACCCCTTTATCTGAGTTTCACTTCAGCTCAATAGCTTTCTCCTTCTCTTGTTTTCTTATTCTTCCGGGCCAGCGGTTTAATTTCCAGTTTGCCTGTTGACTCTTCTCATTGACTTGGAATTATAAAAAGACATTTTTCTAACCTTCACTGGTTTAAAAAAAAAAAAAAAAAACAGCCTTTTTTTCAGGACCTGACACATCAAACAGCAGTCTGCCTTGAAGAGCTGAAGTTAAAAGGCATTAGCAATACTTTGCCTTGAACCCACAGAAAAATACATAAATGAAAACATTTTGAAAATTCCTTTAACATATATATAGATAGATAGATAGATTTGTCTTATTTTTAGACTTTAGATGTAGCTTGCTTCTGTTAATGAGGGTTTTCTGTGCTTGTGTGTGTTTGGAAGAATGTGTGTCTGCCTGTCTGTATTCATTCTGACTGGAGAGTTGGCACACATACAGAGACAGAACAGGAACTACTCAAGCTGATGACCACTCGTTATGTTACTGTAAGTACAATGAAGGCTTCAAGCCAGAGCACTAATAGCTCCCACGCTGATAACTCTACAGCCGCACCCCACAGCAAGCGCACTAGGACTGGCAATGCCCCACACCAACCACCCCTCCCCCAGAAATGCAGTCTGCTATAGGTGGAAGTCCTGCACTGTAAAATGTTCCATGCATTTTAATTACAAACGTCCACATACTGTGCTTTTTATAAGCATACAGTGAGAAGGAAAAAAAAAACACACTGCCAGCAGCGAGAACAGCTCCCCTAAAGAACAAAGTTTCATATTTTATTCACAGGCAACCTCTGCAGTTCAAGATCAAAGTGGTAAAAGGCCCCTCAGATTTCTGACAATTTTTTTTTTTAAATGTCTATGATTAATTTGCCTCTGTTTAAGAGACATATTTTATGAGTTCACCTTTTCAGTACAAACCTGAGAGCCATATATACTAAAGAAAACGAGCTGAACAAATTAGTTTCTGATGGCGTATTACGATTTAATTTGGATGTCTCTCCTTTTAGTATGAATGCCCTTGTGTATGTATTTCCTCTGTCTCCATAAGAAATTGGATGTCAGTCATTTCTTGCTTAACATACGTAAATTGTATTCTGTGTGTGTGGTGTGTGCACACACAATATTGTCCAGTTCTTATCAAGTTCAAACGTCTGGAGAGTGAAGTCAGGACAAAGTCTGAACATGTGACATTTCACATATGTGACGTTTTAGATGAGATGTGCTGCCTGGGTAGAGCGTGCAGGAGGTGGGAGACATGATGCTCGCACACTTGCTGTGAATTCTCCAGACAATTACCTGCTATATTCTCATATAGGTGCAATCAGACTCTGTAATAGCGAGCATCCAATCCGACTTAGTCAGAGATTTGTATTCTCACTCATCACCCAGCCGGATAATGGACTGCAGTTCATGTGCTAAACTGGTATCTAGATAAAGATAGGAGTGGAAATCAGAGCCAAGGAGATATGAAGGGGGTGAAAATGTAAAGCATCTTAACTGGTTTCCAGCAAAACTTCACAGATTAGTTCTCTGGAGTCAGATCACATTGTATCAGCTTTCCTTTTTTATTCTACTTCAATTTTCACACTAACTGAGCTGTGTGCGCATGTGTGCATGTGTTTGTGTGGTAGTGTGTACCTTATGGGCTGATGTGCGTGGGTTAATGAAGAGCAGTAAATGAAAAACTTTATTGTGTTTGATATAATGTCAGCTTCCATTAGGGAAACTGGTGCTTGGAATGATTGCAAGACTATCGGGGCCAAGAGAGAGGTTCGCTGTGTGTGCGTGTCTGTGTGTGTGTTTGTGTTACTCCATGCTTGCGTGCACACCCCAGGGCACAGCAGAAGCACAAAGTGTGTTCTGTAATTATAAATTCATTAGCAGGTGTCCAGAGGAGATATGAATATGACTGTAATCTGTCCCCACCGATGATGGAGCGCTTGTCTCGCATTCAAATGTCAACCTGTCGCAGCCAGCATGCTGAGAGAGCTCACAGATTCAAATTCAGAAGATTGAGCCCCAGCGACCGTGCTCAGTCATAACATGTACCCCTACATTTAGCATCCTTTTATAGGTGCCAGCCATTTTTCAGTCAGAATTGTTATGATGCGCTTTAGAAGATGAATTATCTGCCAAGCTCTTCTTCACATATCATGAAATTTTGGGCTCTGACCTTCACCTGAAAGTGGATATTGAAGTTTAAATGTGTAACTACAAGCAATAGCCGAATTTGAAGTAGCATGCATCACCTGTGAGAAGAAAACACAATGAAGAAGAACAACCTTTCACAGAGACATTTAAAAAAACAAACAAAGCAAAGATAGGCAGGCATGTATCTGGTCAGACATAAAAACGAGCAGGCATAGGAGCCCTGGCGAGGAGACAAAGTCACATTGTGATCTAGAGCACAGGGGCGGTTTCTATAGCAACAGTAGGCATCTAACCTACGCGTTGCTGCTTTTGGTGAAATCAGAAATTGGCGAGAGGAGGCCGGTATTGAGGAAAGAGAGATTGGAAAAGATGAAGATAAGACGGGGCAGGGAGGAGGAGGAGAAGGGGAGATGGGGCAAAGGGAGAACAGAGGAAGCAGATCAAGATAACGGTGAGCGGAGGAGAGCGGTAGGAGATGAGCAGGGGAAGATTGATGTAGGGGAGTGGCTGGAGATCATCAGCTGACCTCAGTGTTTGTCTCCTGTTTGGAATTTGTTGGTCCACTCAGCATGATAGATTTAATTTACTGATAGCACTGTGTCAGTGGGAATTTCTCCTGCTTTGTGTGTTGCTGTTTTGTGGGTATGTACATGCAAGCTATAGTTTGCATGTACACACCCAGTTTCTGTAGACATATGATCATACATTTTTGGTGCATGTGTAAGCCAGTCGTGTGCAGAGGGTAAGGAGATCAGTGAGGGATAATTGCTGGCTTGGTGTTGTATGAGATGTGTGTTTAACCCAGACCCTGAGCCCGTGGAGGCCTGTGACCAGCCACAGCAGATGGCCATGTTACCCTAATGCAGACGTTCCCAAAGTGTGGGGCCCGCCCCCTAGGGGGGGCGCAGAGCCATTGCAGGGGGGGCGCGGCATGAAAAGGGAAAAAAAAAAAAAAACAACGCTTGGACACTGCTAGCACGGGCGCCCACACAAAGGCAAAGCAGGAGATGAAGCATAGCTGAATATGTTTCCAAACCAACTTCATTCTAAGCCAAAGACTAGAAAATATGGTGAAGCATATCTTCCCTTTGGTTTCACCTGCACAAATGCTGAGGTAGGTCTCCTTGCAGGATTGGTTTTCCCTTCGTTGGGAGCAGCGCTGGGCTGTTTAAATCATGGACAAACAGTATCCCACATTCTTGATTTGTAGTTCACAAACACTTGTTGTAATGACTAACTACTCTTGACATTTTGGAGATGTTAGCTCTTTATACAGTAAAGTTACAGTGGGATACAAATAACATCAGGCTGATCCTGCCACAATTTGTTCCCCGGTTCAAATCACGGACAAACAGCGTCCAACAGTTGTTTATGTTTTTGAACCCATTTTGCAGAGGGATTTTTTGAAAAATGTATTGATAGCAATGTTGAATATTATTACACAGAAAAAAACAACTACATGTAAAATAATTACACCGTGACGCCTCTGCCTTTGTAAATGGAGGGACAGTAACTGCATGTATATGTAAGCGTGTAAAACCTGCAGATAGTCAGATTAACAGTATTTCGTCTCTATCTGCCATTCTGCAATTCATCTCATGTAAACAATAACGTGCACACAGCGTGACGTGAAAAAAGGCACATACCTTTGACATTGCATGACGAACTCTGTATTCCTCATCCAGTAAACGCAAAAAAGGAGTTTTAAAAAATCTCCATTCTCGGTGATTCGAAACGCCGTTTACGTGTGGACGAAACAGCTGCGTTTTCAAAAATACCCGTGTAGGTGTGGACATAGCGTAAAAGAGTTAGTAGTTTATTTTCTTACTACCTGTAATTTATTGCAGATTACTTGTAATTATTTGCTTAATTGTTTACTAAATGTTTGAGGTGTGAAATAAACCGCAATGGAGCAAAATATGGGTGTGTGTGGTTGGAGGATGTGTTCGTGCGTGCGTGCGCGCGCGAGGGGGGGCGCGAACATTTTTCTTGTAAAACAAGGGGGGCCCAGCAAAAAAAGTTTGGGAACCACTGCCCTAATGAATGCTCAGAGGGTCATAGTGGCCTCGGACCCGTCTTCTGTGTGTGCTTGTGAGTGGTTGGATGTGTGGTGGAGTAGGCAGGCTCTCATAGTCAGGAGTTAGACCCCCATTTTTGTTGGTGTTTGTGATCATGAAGCCGATTCCTGATGGGTAAATGTCTGTCCCCATTGGCTGCTGCCTCTACCACAAGAGGTCAAGCCTCGGTGCTGTCCAGGATGACTCACATCTCTGGGAACTTGGCCATGGGAGCCCAGACAGAACCTTCTTATGACTTTTAACTCCTTTACTTAGATCTTGTTTGCCAAAGTTGCTAAAGGCTCTTTGTCATGCAGCTTGGCTCGAGCTGAACTAAACAGTGAGATTGAGCTTTTAGGCATTAGCAGTCACTGCAACAATGTAAAAGAAAAAGGGTGTGCTTGCTTTTTAGGAATACAAAACAATGCTGCTGCAAAACAGGAATGCAGCAAAACAATCAGGATTATGATGTTTACCAGCAGCAGGATCATAACAGATGTGATACGAATATCATCAAAAAGACAGAAAATTAACTGTTAATTTTTTTTTTAAATGAGCCTCAGAAAAGCTACACTACTCTGTGGCAAAGACTATAGACACTTTTCTCCTTAAACACAATACTTCATTTGGAGTTTGATGACATTGGCAGAGGCTGCTGTTCAAAATAGCCCAGAGGCATTCAACCAGGTTGAGGTCTAGTGACTGTATCGTTTTTATGAGTGTTAAATTGGTGACCCTTTGTGTCCTATATGGAAGTATGTGCAGCTGTTATGTAGTCACATATTCACTTTTACATTTGAATTACTGTCTGACTCCATATTATGCAATTTTCAATAAAGAGCTGTAATAAGGGCTACATAGCAAAACAGCAGTTCAAATGGTAATCGGGAAGTAGGCAACTACAGTTTGAGTAAAGATGCTGGACGGTGTCCCTTGGGTGTGAGGAACCAAGCTTTTATTTACAGGAAGCAGTTCTGAATAATGACTTGTAATGCCGCAGCACTGAGAGTAAACTCTTTAGAAGCATGGGACCAGTCTAAGCAGGACTGGGCTCCGGATCAATCCAGCTGGCAGACACAACAACCCTGTTGCTTTGCCATAGTCCCTCTCTCACTCTCACTTCATTTCTCTTCTCTCTCTGCAGAGGCATGGGCTATTTTTAGCCCTGGCAGCTCTTTCCCCACTGCACCCAACCACAACCAGCCATCGCTCGTTCTCTCTCTCTCTCTTTCTGTCTCTCTCTCTCTCTCTCACTTCACAATTCATCCCTTCATATCAGCCTGGCCTGAGCCTCCATCCTAACCTCCAACTTAACCCAGTGTACTCCCTGAAAGATCTGCTCTGATCCTCCACTCAGCTCCTTTCCTTCCTTTGCTCACTCCTGATGTCTGAAAAAGCTGGGCGCCACAGGGAGTGCTGGTAAGTTGAGGAGATGTATCGGGAAGGAAATCCTGCTCTTCCTCTCTCTTGTCCTCTCTAATTTCCCAAACAAGCTGAGCCCAGACTCACCCACCCCATGTTTGGTGTCAGCTTGAGTTTTGATCTTTTTTCCTTTTTTTTGGTTTTGTTTTGTTTTGCTTTTTTCTTTCTTTGATGGATTGTTTGGTACTGAGCTGATGACTGACTGGCTGATTATCGCTGCAGGCGTGCCAAGACCTCGGCTGTTGTGTGTAGAAAGGCTTTTACATTGAAAGAGAATGACGGGGTGATGAGCGCTAGCTGAAAGAGAGGACCTGTCCATATAGATACATGTGAGTGTATGGGTGTGTGTTTTTGTTTTGAGATCAATAAATGCAGAGAGCACTTGAGAGATGCAAATAATTATGTACCAAACAGTAAGAGTAAGAAAGAGCCTAATAGAAACTGAGTAAATTAATCAGGCTGAATACTCATTGTTTAAGACTTTGTACACCTGAGTAGAAAACTCTATTTCTCTGTCAGCTATCCTCCTTCATCAGACCATGACCGGCTCTTACAGTGTGGGCGAGGCGGTCACTGGGCTGCCCTTGAGAGTGCATCCTCAGCCAGCCTTCACATGATAATGAGGCAGGCCACACGGACGCTGGGCGATACACGCAGCCCCTGCCCGCCCTCACGCCTGCCTTTGTGGGAGATAAGCATGCCATTTCACTGAAAAAGCACGGCAGGGAAGCTAACATCCTGGGAATAGTGCCAGGTAAAGGCTGAAAACTGAATCTGGGGCTTCAGCAGGTGACCACAAACTTTACTTGTTAATTAAGTAATGCGAATAAATTTTCATTCTTTTCCTTTTTCTGCTTCTTCCCTCCCACGAGAGCTGTTTGCCTAGACTGAAAACACAACCAGCAGAGGTTGATAAGACTCCCAGAGAGAGTAATGTTTTGAGTTTATTTTTGCTCGCACACGAACCACTTTACTCCATGTTACATCTGAGCTCATGCCACAGCGCCACACAAGGGGACAACAGTTTCCACAGCACAAGAAACTGTTCCTATAGCGTCTCAAACAAAGCGCGAACATGTGCCACGTACATTTGCATCTTATTAACAAAAGCATCGTCCAGATGCAGCACATCCTACAGCTATCTTCTCACCTTCTCATGACATTCCACATCACACTACTCCTCTGTGTTCTGTGATGCTGATTATATTCTCATGCTGAACAGTGTGATTGAATATAACCATGAGTCTCTTTACCTTACCACCGCAGGTCCGGGCTGATATAGGCACTGCTATATCTTCTCTCATCATCTTTCTTTTTACTTTTCTTTTCTGTACAGGAGAATGCCATTTCATACTACGATTCCAAAGCGGATTCAGACTATGTGAGTACAGTACGGACTGCTACCCCCTCCCACACACACGTCTGCCTGCCTTAAACCCCAAATCCCACCCACTCAACTTCCTACCCCTGCCACCGTGTCCTGCAACCCTACCCCATCCTTTCCCTTCTCGGTGTTGATGCACCCCTCCCCGCCTTCCCCTTCCTCCGGTCATAGGCCCCTGGGCTGTCTGTGTGCGTTAGCGAGGTGACACTGCTATATGGTGAGCTGGTGTGACAGAGCAGGGCTAGGCTGACATGCATGTGACAGTGATTTTAGATGTCCTCCCTCCAGTCTAATTTCCAGAGTTTTCTCCTTCCTCTGGACCACGATGGTTGTCAGACCTCTGAGCCCATCGAGACACCTCAGACCTAAACACGGGTCACATCGCAGTTTCATACAGTGGGAACAATTTCTATCACTCGTGCCGTTCACACTGAAGAATATGAGTGGTATTCAAAGAAGCAGAAAAGCCCAGCAAATCATTGGTCTCACCAGGCCGCCACTCTGGTTGCAGCCTGCAGTTCCTCCTCAGGATGGGGTGCACTTGGAGCCCGTGCCCGCTGATTGATTAAGTTTCAAGGAGGAGTGCAAGAATCCTCTTTAGATCACCAAAGCACAAAAAAAGGATGGGAAGAGAGTGAGAAAGGGAGGCAGAGGAGCAATAAATCATGATGTGATTTTCTCTTTGTGCACGCCACTCCCTTGATTAATGACACAGCGCTTTAGGGCCTGTCAGCGCATCTAATTGGAGAACATCGGTCATCATTAACATGGCACGCTGAGGCCAAACCAGCGACACACCTCTGACCCCCACATCACCAAGTCCACAACCACCACCACCCCCAAAAAAGACAGGATAAGTCAGGCAGAGGTCATTCCTCTCGAAAATCCCAACAGTAGTCCACCAGTACTCCCTTGTCTGAATCTTGATTCCTCCCTCGATGACTTTTTCTTTCAGTTAAGCTCCACTTCTTGAGTAAAAACCTTTTAATGTTAGAGCAATGGGATGTTTGAAGACTGTTTTCAAGAATGGTAAGTAACTGGCAGGCTCTTTTCTCTCTTCTACACTGTACCCTGTTAACTTCTCCTGTTGTCAGTGTGCGCTTGATATAAATGTGGAATGCGATGATTCATTTTAAGTTAAAAACCGGTCATGTCCCAAAGCATGTCTGATGTTCATTCTAATGTGGAAGCTGAAGAATGTTTTATTTGCCTCTTTTAGATATGTTCAGCTATTGAGCTTTTTAAAAAGAGAGTTTGTTTGGATGTGAAATAACACTGTGACTTTTGGGTCCCGTGTGGCCGTGCGTTAAAACACTTGTATCTTTGCAAAAACAAACAAAAGCAGCTCCCTCTCACCTCCTAAAAGATTATAAGATACGCTTCGGCAGAGAGCAGACAAAGCATCCCGGGTGAAAATGCAAATATTATTTGGACTGCGTGATCCCGCTTTCAGCACAATACTTATATCTGCCTGGCTGAAAAATATTGTCAATCATGTCTCACTAGGTTGTAATTTACTTGGAGGACAAGCATCAGACACATAAAATATATTATTACAAGTGTGATTAATGTAATTGTGACTCAAAATTGAAATGGTTTTTCACAGTTTTTCAGATGTGACGTGCAAATGCAAATAGCACTACTTGTTAAGTATGTTAAACATCTGTTTAGTGCTCATATTGTTGCTTTCTGTGAAGCAGCCATTGTTTAAAAGGATTATCTTAGTCTTAGGTTATCATAGTCTTTTTTTTCCCTCCACCTAAGCACTCTTTCGTGCAAGCACATACACGGGGTCACAAGCGGCATGTCTCAGGTTAGCCCTGGTTGGCTGAAGGTGAGATAGAAAGAAGCTTTAAAATGTCATCTCTGGCCTCTTCAGTCTTTAATGAAACCTTGAGAACGGGTAGATAAAATTAACAAATTGGGTAATGAATGGGGCAAAACAGGTGGTGGATGGTTGAAGAAAATGAACCAATCAGTCTTTCCTGTGTGGATTTATTCAGCTCCTAATTAGACACTGCCTTGGTTAATTATGATTGGGCTCTTCTGAAGAAAGGGGAGGAAAAAAAAGAGGCTCCATGCCCGACATTGACAGAATTAGTGTCACACTGAGTGATAAACAAACTCACAGTTAGTGCCGCTGAAAAGCCAACATCCCTAACCCAATCAGGTTCACTGTTGTTTGATAGTCAAAGCTCAAAGCATTTCAGATTCACAGCGGAAACAATATGTTAAACTGACATGAATCCAGCAGACATCTATTTGCTATCAAACCCCTGTGTAACCAGTATTATAGTGTGATCATGCTTTTACAATAACTAATTCTTATGTGGTTTCCTTCTTAGAAAATTGCCTCCCTCTTTAGCTTAGCCTCAGTTTATTTTTCTTATGAAGTAGGAACATAAAAAGCCCCATTAAACCAGGACAAGAGGACAAAATTATGTGTATTATGTATTTATTGTTATTGCCTGATAGTGTAAGAATTGTGTTTGTAACTTTTAATGAACTGGGAGTGTTTAAAGAGAGAGACTTTGAAAAATCCTGGCACATGCCAATGTGGCTGACATAGGCGGTTGCCTGTGTCAGGGTTACAGTAACAACATTATCAACAAAAACAGGTTTTTAATTACAGTAATGAACATAGTACACCCCCTGAACTGTCAGTCACAGGTTGACAATATGAAGGAATAAACGGTGCCTGCTATCAAAACTGATACATGTAATCAATGCACAACAACATGCACTCTATTCATGCTGCCAACTCAGTGACTTTTTTTTCAGGGAAAAAATACAAAACAACTCTGAACATCAGGGTTTTTCCACATTTCAGCTGCAGCACTGGTTAATTACTGTTACAAAGAGCATAAAAAAAAGCACACACAAGCTTGTCTATAAAGGAATTAATCCTGGTTGGGGTTTTTGCTTACTGCTGTTTGTAGGTGTCTTTCTTTTGACAGTATTAAAAACCTGAAGCTTCACAGGGTTACCTCAAGCAGCAGGATCCATATGAGCACTGTGAAAATGAGAGAACTGTTTGCATTTACAATATGAATTATTCCAAAAGTAGACAGAATAGAATAGGGCGGGACTCGAAGCTTTTACAGACATAGTTCTTTTTACACCGCAGCAGAACTTCGCTATTTTATTACCAGTGGAGGTTTACTAAATTCAAAATATTTTTCACGTGAACTGTATTTTTATAAGTCTTTCCTCTTAAATTCAAACTCAAAATTTGTGGTAGACTTTATTCTACATTTGTTGTGTGCAACAGATCTTCCATATAACTAAACAGAGGAGGTAAACTCTCTAATATTAAAGAAACAATGGGTATAGGTGGCCTTGTAACAAAAAACATTTCATTGTGCCGTGAGTTTAAGTTGAATTAGTAATTTAGTTAGTGGAACTAATACTCATTTTTAATTGAATTTTTTTGAGAGGTCATTAGTTTTAATGTTTAACTATTTTAAAAACACAAATAAAGTAGAGGTCTATGGGTTAAATATCATATGTGCAAGCATACTGTATATTTTCCCTGTGCTATAATATATTATTTATAGTAATGAAAACTTTCCCCTGAGCTGGGGAACAATACTCACAATACTCATCGTCTCTTCTGCTGTCTTTCAATGGGGCTTCAGCAAAGCTATCGCTCGGTTCATTCCGACAACAGTTTGTAATTGCATTTTAATAGTCAATTAAAGTGTGCCCATCAATCAAATTTTGCTCTGGACGTTGGGTTTTGATTTAATTTCTTCAAAAAACAACCTTTTTTTTCATGTCAGATCCAATTAACCCGTGCTGCTTTATCAAAGCAATGCGATGTGAAATGCTGCTCTTTGGCTATCCGAATGCACGGAGAATGATCTGAGATGTGAGTTTTTTGTTTTGCAAGCATTAAGTGAATGAAATCAAATGAAGGTTCACTAATAAAAAAGGAATTAGAGAAGCACGATGCCTGAGTTTGCTGAGGGCTACTTCTGTATCACAGGTTGGTGCATGAGTACACATAAATTCAATATTTCTTTTTACTTTGTAGCAAGGAGTCAACCACGTTGACTTGTCAGCTTTACCTGTTTATTAGGAGTGCATCTAACAGGGCTTTAGAGGGCACACACAGTAATATCAGATCAAGATGAGCTAATAAACAGAGTCAGGCGGCAGGCTTATATCTTGTTTTTTTCATTTTTTTCACAACCTAAAATCTCTTCATCCGGTGTTAACAGGCACAGATTGTACTACAGTGATAGCTTATCAAGATAAAAAGCTCAAATGTCAGTTTAGCTCTTAATATTCAGGCTCTCTTTGATATCTAGAGTCCCTAATGTAATATGTGTCAAGCTTTCTCATCTTTACTCTCGGTGCTGAACACGCTATAAGGTAGAAAAATTAGATGCTAATTATTTATTTCTTTAAATGTTAAATGTTCATCGGTGAGAGAAGCGAAACA
Source organism: Neolamprologus brichardi (assembly GCF_056152115.1). Classification (NCBI taxonomy): domain Eukaryota; kingdom Metazoa; phylum Chordata; class Actinopteri; order Cichliformes; family Cichlidae; genus Neolamprologus; species Neolamprologus brichardi. Next base: position 19,459,310 of record NC_142108.1, read on the forward strand.
GCGCTGCTCTCGTTCGTCCTGGCAGTAAACTAAACAGTGATTAAGTGGTGCTAGGTGCTAGTTATTGTTGAGGTTAATTTGTGCGACACCTCATGTGTCTGAGATTGTCATCAGGAGTACTAATGAGTGCCCCCGTTTGGTGTCTGCGCTAATACCTGCTATTGTTCTCCTACGAGAACAGAAGCATCTAAACCAGGAAGCAGACAATAGGTCCTGTAAAACCACAATATGTGAGGTAACAAAATACGGTTCTACACTAGCGTGTTTCTCCATCTTTTTCCTGTCTGTTCTTATTTGTGTTCTCACTTAGATTTGTGTGTGTGTGTGTGCGCATGTGTGTCTGCAGACTGAGGACGGGGAAGAGGAGAATCCACTGGAGACTTCATCGTCTTTGGAACTGGAGTTTGTGGACGATCCCAATTTTAAAAACAAGGTCAACTACTCTTCGAGTGCAGTCCAGATTCCTACAGACATATACAAAGGCTGTAAGTTGCAACTTTTTTGCTGCTATTGTTTACATTGTTGGTATGTGTGTGAATGGCCTGTGTGAGATGGTGGTGAAACGGTGGAAAGGAAGGCAAATTTGCAACAATGAATGCACCTTCGGATTTGCACAGCTGCCAGCAGCTTTCACATATGTGCTGGATGCACCAAAAGGCCTGTTTTTCATGGTAGCAGTGGGTCATGGATAGATGACAGTCTGTTTAACTTGACCTCTCTTCTTTTTCTCAGCATGTTAACACAATCTCTCCCTCCTCCACTTTAACACACTAACATGATTTTTGATGACAGACACTCCCTCACACCAGATCTGCACTATTATTTTTTTTTCCTTTTGTCATGAGTGGGCACAGTCCCCCCTGCTCACGGACCTTGCCCTTCCTGCTTGGCACTGTCCTGCCCTGTAGACATAACACTCTCCTTACTCTGTCGCTGCCAAATGGACAAAAGCGAACACGCGTACTTTCCGGGACTCTGATTTCATTTGGCATGCTCCCTCTGTTATCCACCTCTAACCTTTTGGATATTCTATGCCTGTCTCTTTAAAGACTCAAAAACCACAGCATGTGCAGACAGACAGCCATTTTCACAGTGGCAGCTCTCCCCCCCCCCCCCCCCCTTTTCTGTTATTGTCTAGCTCTTCACTGTCTTTGTTGAACAGGCAGTATATGGCACCTGTCTGTAACAATGCCCTCCAGCTGTGTCTCCAGACGAATCTTGTCAGAATTAGACACTCTTGGTTCAGGAGGAGATGTCAAAGGCCACAGCTAACTCACAATAGAGCAATCAGGCCTGCACATTGTTCCCGGAGCCATTTTGTTGCAGCTCTGGTTCCCCTGACTGAAGATATGAGTCAGAGAATAAAGCCCTCTTGATTGAGGCTGGTGGAGACTACAGGAGTAGAGTGGTACTGTGCACAGAGTTAGTTTTTGCTCCGCTGTTCTGTGGAAAATGTTTACTATTAATGTTGTTTAGTTAGCTCCCATAGTGCGGTCTGCTGTGCAAAGATTACCAACTGCAGACTTTGTGCCAACTCCATTATGAACATGTGTGCTGTGTTTTAGCTGTGGATAAATAAGTAATTGAAAAACATGTTGTTAAACAAATGTGCATTAATTCTTTAAAAATGTCCTGGAATCAGTCTTTAGATACTAAAGGTAGAGCTTCCTTTAGCTAATGTTAAAAAGTAAATTCAATCTGCTTGATCTATAAAATCCTTGCAGCTCTTAGAGCAGGAGTGTCCATCTAATATTACATCGTGGGCCACACCTTGTAAAGCCAAGTGTATCATATTTGACACATGAGGTTTTTTGGTTTTTGAGACATTTTTTCCCCAAAAAAGCCAAAAGAAATTACACAAGCAATAAATTGCAAAATTGCTATATCATATTTTTTATTGATGTAAGTTAGAACTCATATATTTGAATTACCATTATTATTTTAATTTCATCAGAAAAGAAGTTTTCATGGTTCAAGCTTGAAAGTGTTAATTGGACCAGACAGGACGGTGAAACTCTCTTTTCTTACAGTGTAAAGACTTTTAAATAAACATTTAATCTCTCAAATATCTTCATATAAAAAGTGCAATTTTGTATGTATCAGTTTTTCGACATGACAAATGTGTATAATTACTGAAAAAGTTCTGGCAGCTCATTGCCCAGACTGCATTTAAAGTTTGGTTCATTCACAGAAGATAGAAGAAGTTTATCTATTGCTTAACTGCGTTGGTGTACTATGAATGACAATAGGTGAGGTCTTTATCAACAGTAAAAGCTGTAAAACTTATCAAAATACTGCTAACAATTTAAACTTCCTAACTGGCAGACCACAGGCAGTAAGGATGGGCGGACATGTCTCAGCCTCCACCACTCTCAGCACTGGAGCCCCCCAGGGGTGTGTTCTGAGCCCCCTGCTGTACTCTTTGTACACATATGACTGTGTGGCCACTACCAGCTCCACCACCATCATCAAGTTTGCTGACGACACCGTCGTGGTGGGCCTGATCTCTGATAACAACGAGACGCCCTACCTGAAGGAGATTAGGAATCGGGAGAACTGGTGCCAGAGGAACAACCTCCTTCTAAACGTCAGTAAGACAAAGGAGTTGATAGTGGACTTCAGCATATCGCTTCAGATGAAGCTGTGGAAAGTCAGATCAACCAGCTTCTGACAATTTAAAGACACAGCTTTATTGATTTTGACACTATTGTCTTAAATAAGAAAACTAAAACAGAAAAAAGTGCTAATTTATGTTAATTAGTATATTGTTTGACCCTTCTGTGCTGCTGGCAAACTGATGTACTTAATCACAATAAGAAAGTTAAAAATAAATAGCTTATGTGGAAAAAAATGGGCAATTTTACCCTGTTGCCAGGTGATTGCTAGGTATGTATAAATCAAAGCTGAGTTAGTGTTAGCGCTGTGAAATTAAAATGATAAGATGTTTTCATAAAGTGTTGTAGCTGCATAAAGGCAATTTATTGGCGTATAAAAATATAATATATATGTATATATGCTGAGTACAGATGAAGTCCTGACAAAAAGTTTTTACTTTTTGAAACGAGGATCAATCTAAAGGTAAAGTGTGTCACACATGAGCACAGTTCAACACTGTATGCGTGTTGGTGTAGTTTCCTTTTAATGTGTGTGTAAACTATCCACATGTATATGTATGAGTAGATGACTACTGAGCTGGTGGAATATTTTAACTAACACTTAAAGGAATTTACATCAAGTTTTTATGATGGCTCTACAGAGACGGTCAGAGTGGATTGTTATCTATATGTCATCCTCTGCTGTGGTCCAACCAGTGGGAGCCTGCAAGGTGCCTTGGATGTCTGAGGAAACTAATGTGGGCGGTTTGTTGTCCTCTGGGTCTGAAGTGCAGAAGCATTGTATGTGGGTAGATTCAGTACTTATTTCTCAGGGGAGGCCAGAGGAAAAAGAAAACACTAGGAAGAACAGTGTACAGTCCAAAGAACAGCATAATGTTCAACAGTTGATCAAAGATAGTGTGCTATTTATTAGCATGCATGCTCTGTGTAGTTGAAGTAGCTTGCTTTGATTTGCACACATTGTTAATGCACTGAATAAATTGACTATTTTACAGAAAATGGCAGTTTGTATTCTCTATTGCATCCAAATGGGTGTCCTTAGAGATGGGCTTTGAGAGAGGTGTAGATAGAAGAACAGATAGAAGGAAAAGAGGTGAGAGGAGAAGAAACACTTTAATAATAGAAACCATTTAGTGAGGGAAAAAAAGAATTTTCTTTCCTTTTTTTTTATTGTGATCCTTTCAGCAAGTAAATGAGGCGAGGTATGCGTCTTGGTTTGATTTGTCTGCTAGGCCCCATGTCCGTTTATTGAGATTGAGAGTGTTCCCTGAGCGCAGTAATGAACCATTTTATGATTCATTATCCCGCTGCTGATTCCTGCTGCCAAGTCTGCAAACTTTCTAATTAGCTTAGGTCAAATATTCATACAGTTTTCTTCTAATTATCATTGCCTATTACAAAATGGACATCACAACACAACCACTGAGGAATAAAGTGAGGTGGCTGGCGTTGTCCATGGGGGAAGATGTTGCAGAAGTAGTGGGGCGATGCAGGGAAGAAGGGCTCTGGGAACATAATCTCACATAACAAATAAGCACAAATATTGATTAAAAAATAAGTATAAAAGCAGTGAGCGGATATATGCAGGGGTTAAAGAGGCCCATAATGATCCAGAACGGCTTTTGACACCTTCACATAACAAGCAATTAAATCTGGTAGGCAGGTTCCTGCATATTACTGGTGAATGAATGAATTTTGCGTGTGCTGCAGCCCAACGTTGCTTTCGGAGATACCTGCTCAGTAATAAGAAAATAATGAAATGATTGCATTTTTTTCTCGTCCCTGTGATGTGTTCATGGTGCAGATGCAGAAGTTGCGGTCGCTGTACTTAAGCGTCTAGCTAGCTAATGAAAAGGTGCATACATAAACAGAGTACATTTTTCTAAGTGGCAGCTAATTTCAAACTATTCGCACAGCTCAACTAACATCAGCAAACACGCAAACTGTTTCTGTGCTGTCGGTCACAAAGATGTGTTGGCGAGCTTTGTTCTGTGTAGGGGTTAGAAAATCAGCAACAGAGCTCGTGAAACATCTGCTTATATGCTGAAGGCACTTGGCTAAATATACAAAGAGCAGTAAATAAAAGTTGATCACAGACTCACAAAAACAAGTTATTATGTGACTTATTCCTTACTAATTCTTTTCCCATGCTGCATTGCTTTCCCACCCCCCCTCTCTCTCTACATATATATACTATTTATAAATAGATAGATAGACATCTGTGTTCAGTGTTGCATGTTGAAATTTGAAATTATAGGATGTTATAAATGAGACTTTTTTTTTTAATTGTGTGTAAATGTGTGTGTATTGTACACATAATTTGGGAATACATTAGTGCTAGTTGGAGAATAAGCAGCCACTGTTCCCAGCAGGGAATAAAGGAAACCACCACTGAATGTGGGAAGGCCTTTCATGAAATTTGAAGTTTAAATCCGCCGCATGCTGCTTCTTTCCCAGCAGCCTAACGTCATCTTGTCAGTTTGCTATTGTAGTCAGGCACAGTCACAAATTTGGTTATTAGAAATGAATGGCTACAACTGGCTGATTGTGTGTGCAGATGAAAGAGCAGAGCTTAAATGTTCTGCATGGTACGATTAACCCTCCCACCCCATCCTCCACACACACACACACACACACGGACACACCATAGCCATTGTTACCACCCCTTTCTATACTTGGTTGTCTGTCTTCCACTGACTGCTTCATTCAAAATTGCAAATTTTGCTTTGCACTCAACCGATATTTTTTCAAAGTACGCCGTACTTTTTAAGGCAAATTTTCTACCATTTATGCAGCCACTGGCTGCATTGCAGCCTTCTGGGTGTACCCAACCTGAGATAACAAATAGCTTTTATCAACTACAAAGGCGAGAACAAAAACCTGGTTATAATGAAGGTTTCTTCCTGTTAAAAGGGAGTTCTTTCTCCCCAGTGTCAACGAGTGCTCGCTCATAGGGGATTATCAGATTTTACCTATAAGATAAACATGTCAGGTGTGTTGTACAATGGTTTTTCTCATCTGTTTTTATCTTTTCTCAAAAGAAGCAGATTTCCCTAACATTTGTTATTTCTAGTTATGTATTTACTCATTTTTATTCTGCAAATTCTGCTTGGATCAGCTGGCTGCTATATTTGTGGCATTTTAAAAACATGTTGCCAACATTGCTGAGTGACCTCTGGTGGACAATCTATGCAATGTCAACACTGATGACAGGGTTGAAGGGTGTTTTTCCCCCCCCATTTCTCCTTTATTTAATTTAACTTTGCTTTATGTTAGGATGACACTTTTCATTTATCAGCCTTTATAAATGCTTTTACGAAAAGATCAGTAAATGGCTAACCTTGGCAATAAAATCAGCCCACTGATTAATCAATCCACTTCTACTTGAGATCTGAGCACGCTGTTGTTAGCATCAAAAATAAGCAAAAGACCCACCTGTGCAAGCTTGATTTTGTTTAGTTTGGTCTCTTTTAGTTGTTGTAGCTACACATTTTTATCTATTTTATAGTATGCTGTGAGGCACTCTATGATTTTTCTTCTTGAAACAAGCTATATAAATACATGTGACTTACATTACCTCACAGTCTAAAGCACCTTTAAATGACTGCAGTTTTTAACGTGCACTGTATAAGTAAAATTGAAATGAACTGAATATTTATTTTGCATACTAATACATTTCTGTACTTCTCAGACTCTGAAGTAAAGTGCCTTTCTTAGACATCAACAGAAATTATCCTTTGGAGAATATTCAGGAATAGTATAAACTATAAACAATGTGCAATTGACAACATTTCCTTAGGTATAAAATTTAACAGGAGGAAATACAAAACTCCTAGTTTTTTGCCTAAACTAGCTTCTTCTGCTCCTCACTGTTTAAAAGTTACAATACACTAGTCTGTGGTTAAATCCGCTCTGGAAAGTGGTGATCCTGTTCACCTATGCAAACGGCAAATTTCACAGAATGTGTATAATTTGCAAACTTTAATGTGCATCAAATATGTAGAAGTGAGCATCAATGCAAAAGAAATATTTGTAAATATCTGTCAGTCAAACTGCTGCTGATGTTGAAAATGAACATGAAGACGTGTATATGAAAGGGTCATAGCTGAGTTCTGGCTCAATTTTCTTCAGAAAGGAAGAGGAAATAATAACGACCCCTGTTTAATTTTGTCTTTGCGTCAGACAAGTTTAAATAAAAAGCTACATTTGTCATCTTAAAGCAAAAAACTATCACGCTTGAGATTCGCCTCAGTTAAATGTAAAATGTCATCGCTGTCAGTGAGAAGTTACGTGTGTGTGTTTGTGCACATGCAGTACATGCGCTCTTTATTTGTTTCTCACGCCCCAGGTTCCTTCCAGTAGAGGAAGCTTCGCTGTCAACTTGCTCACACCACACTGGAGATCAACTCAGCCCCTCTCAACATCAAACCAGATTTAAATGTGTGGAAAAGAGCAAAAGTGATTTGTGGGGGAAAAAAGGGAGAAAGTGGGGAAAAAAGAGGAAGGGATTTAAAGTTAAAGTAAAAAAAGAAGAAAGGCGTATAAACACTGCGGGCTCTATTTTGTTCCCAAATTTACAGGCTCCGTCTCTCGCTCTCTCTCCGCCGACCCCTCCTCCCCTCCCCGATCTCACCCATCCAAACCCTATAGTGTGTGCCCATTGAAGGGGCACTATCATTTACCTGCACACTAATTAGAACAGTCAGCACAGCAAACTCCACTTCACTCACCACCAGGCTCACAAATTACATTTCATGTGTTTGTTATTTACTGCTCTTCTTTAATTAGAAAAATTATTTGGAGGAGCATTCTTGAGGTACGGTGAAATGTTTTCCTCTCCCCTCTGTCTTATTCTCCATACTGAATAGTCGTCCCTCCTCAGAGAAATTCTCTTTTGTTTCACTCTCTATAGGCACTTTCAGACCAATCTTTTTATCATGTCTGCATTGCATGGGCCAGGGACCATTGTGGTTCTTGAAACTGTTTTTAGATTCTTTTTTTAAGGTCCTAACATAAAATAGGTACATTTCCAGCATAAGAGTAAATTTAAGCGATGCAGGTGTACTGTGATTGGTCCATTGGGGTATATTTACCGCTCAAAATGCATGAATGCAGCAGCAAGAATAAGTGTTTTAAAAAGTGTTAACCATATTAAATGACTGCACACAGCACCTCTTAATGTTAGCCTTAAGATAAGAGCAAAAAAAGTAGCTGACAGTGAAGTCAGGCTTTATTGAGATACGACAGAGGACTCATCACAGTAAAACAAAAATCTTAGCTGTCAGTTTCCCCGAATTGCTGCTAGGCATCCACTACACATTAAAGCAATGTAGAGAGAAAATGAAGAGGCTGCTTTACTGAAAGATTCAGTCACTGAATCTGGTTACCAAGTTGACTTTGTTTTACTTGAATTTTAAAAAGTTTTTTTTTAATTTGGTGAAAATATTGTGTTTACGCTGGTTTTATTTAGCTTTTTGGGTTTCTGCATGATTGTGTCTTTTGTAAAGCAAGCCTTCACCCACTGTGTTCCTTTCTTAGGGTCTGCCTTTGAAAAGAAAAGAGTATTTGCAGCTACCATCTTCACTTTTGTTGTTGCGAGTACCTTCAATTTATCGTTTTACTAAGGTTATGCATGGGGATTGGAAAAAAAGATTTTAGCTGATGATCTTGCAAGCTCAGTGGTAACGCTCTGTTTGCACCTCCAACTCGATGGCTTTTAATCTGCACAGAACTGTGAACAGAGTGTTGCATCACTGTATCTGGAGATAAGTATGGAGGTCGCTGCAGAAACAACAAGAAGCAGTCTGAGAGCACAAGCCTCCACCAAGGAAGCTCACCATCTGGGCAGTATTTACTTTTAAGTTGCCACAACAATCAATGGCAGTAAGAATTATAGTTTTAATAGTTCTACATAGGATTATGATTAAAACTTTGGCCTTCAGATCATTCTATTGACCTTGAAGGAGAGGTTGAAGAAAATGGGATATGATATTTTAAATTTTTATGCGGTACTTGTGGGGCGATTGTGGTTCAGGGGGTTTGGAAGTTCATCTTGTAACTGGAAGGTTGCCGGTTTGATCCCCAGCTCTGTCTGTCTTGGTTGTTGTGTCCTTGGGCAACACAGGGGGCCGATGGTGCGATATGGCAGCCTCGCTTCTGTCAGTCTGCCCCAGGGCAGCTGTGGCTACAACTGTTTCTTGCCTCCACCAGTGTGTGAATGTGAGAGTGAATGAATAGTGGAACTGCAAAGCGCTTTGAGGATCTGAAAAAGCGCTATATAAATGCAATCCATTATTATTATTATTACTTTCTCTATATTGACTATGCACACCACATTTGAAAGAATCATAGCTTCTAAGTTATAAGGCTTTTCGAGGCTTTGTCAATTTTCAACCAATAAGCTATTAAGTCGACCCTGAAAACCTTGGTGGATATAAACCAAATCTTAACAGATTGTTAACAAAACGCCACTCTACATGATAAAAAGAAGGGACAGGAAGAAAGCAGGAGAGAGGAAGTAAGAAAAAGGGGGCATATGGAGTAGCAATTTGGGTTGACAAGACAAAAAGCAGGAGAAGGCAGGCGGTGGATGCATCTGAGATTACCTTGAACTGTGCAGGAAGCTTTTTGTTTCTCACTTAATGTACATTTAGGATGATTTTTTATTACGTGCTCACTGTGAAGTCTTGAAATTATTCAGCAATATTGTTTCTCAGCATACACATTGCTAATGAATTTTGAAATTGAAACGCTTCAAAAATGTGAGCACGACAAATAACATTTTATTCATCTGAATTGTTTTGGTATGAAAACAAAAAAGCTCACAGGTGGATATCTGAAAGTCTAGAGAAAAAACAAACAAACTATTCCAACAATTTTCATGGTTCAAACCCATTCTTACAGCTTCAGCTTTTACAATTTAGTGAAATACCTGAATACATAGTGCGTAAAAAAAACAAAACAAACATATTTATATTTTTCTTACATCTTAACCCACTAATATTTACATTCATATGTCAGTGTTTTGCTTAATGAAAACAGTCTACAGAGAAGCATAACTAAAAACTACAAAAAAAGAGAGGCATAAACAAAAGCAGGAACATGAGAAATAAATGGTTAACATTTAGAGAACAGAGGCAGACGAGCAGGCAGAGAACACATTCAACCTGAAACTATAATATAAAGTGGAAACGTCAGGGTAACAAGACACAGCTGAACTAGAAGATGAGACACAGGGCAGTAAAACTGATTGCAAGATACAGTTAGAAGGTGAGTAACAAACTAAAGCAGGAAGTAACTGAGAGTAACTGAGTAATGCAGCAGCATCAGACCCACACTGAGCGTGATACAGCACAAGGGTGGGCAAATCCAGGCCTGCAGGTTTTAAATGAGTCCTTCATCCATCACAGCTGATTTAAATGGCTAAATTACCTCCTCAACATGTCTTGAAGTTTTCCAGAGGCCTGGTAATGAAGTAATCATTTGATTCAGGTATGCTGACCCAGGTTGATATCTAAAACCTGCAGGACACTGGCCTTTGAGGCCTGGAGTTGCCACCCCTCATATACTAGAACACTGGGAGGGTATAAAATATCTTTGTTTAAATTGGGTGTTAAATTAAAATTTAAACAAGAACTTAAAGACTCAGAATACAAGTTCTGCTATAGCTGGAAAAGGCAAAATAATAAACAAAATCACAAGGAATTAAAACCCAACTAGATTAGCGAAGTGACTGAACAAAAACTCAAACATGAATGAAACGAAGAGCAAATTTCCAGAAACTCAAAACCCTGCCTCCAAAACACAGGAACCATTCACTAACATTTAGTCGCTCTGTTTAAAACACAGAAATATATAATGCTTATGGTCATGACGGCGTTGATGGTTATGGCTCTTCAGAGGGTCTCGGGTAATAGATTTAGCTCCATTACAATTATGGATTTCTTATAAGGCGCCACTTGTGTTGCTTGATGATATACTGCAGGTCATTTTTCTGCTCTCTATGCACAGCAGTGGCGCAACGACTTGTTTCTGTAATGTTGGATTAACATAGAACATAAGGGACATATTGTTTTAGATGTTTTTTTTTTTTGTTTGTTTGTTTATCACAGGTACATCACAGTGAGTAATGTGTGTACTTGGAGTTAAGGGGTGGGGTCACAGGATCGAGGTGGGAGGAGATGAGGAATGATCTCACACAGAGATGCTCCATAAATCCCACTCATAATTGTTTCCCTACTTGGTGTGCAGTCTTGCTCCATAAAGGGGGCAAAGCCAAGGGTGCTCTAAATGTCAGGGGAGCGGTGCGCTGATGAATTACCTTTTAAAGATATCAGAGAGAGGCGCATTTCATGTGAAAGATGAGGCCAACACAGTCTTCTTAGGCCCTGTCTGCCTGTGTGAGCATATTTCCCCCCCAAGGGAAATTTGTCTTTTTATCAACTGTCCAGAGAAGTCACAGCATATCCTAACTGAATAAATCAAAGAGAATTAGTTTGCTAGCTTCTCTTATCTGTGATGTGCCTGTTTTTCTGCAGAGATCACCTGCAGATGTGGGTAAATATGTGTGTGTGTGTGTTTGCCAAATTGGCCTGACAGTAGCGATGGCTCAAATATGAATGGTTTAGTTTCAGCTGGCAGTGTGAATGTACTGCTCTGTCTTTTTTAGAGGAACAAGACTGACCAACAGTGGGGTGTAAACAAAAACGCATACATAGCTGCTGAGTTAGCATGCTTATATGTGTGCAAAGTAAGTACTAATTAGTACATCATGTGTTTGTGGGTGTGTTGAGCAAAGTCCTGTACATCTAAAATTACCAAATAAGATAAAACATAGGTCAGAATGACAGAGTTTAAGAAAATAAATATGAGACAAAACAGTAAAAGCAACACAGATTTAAAAAAGGTCAGAATTCCTTGTGATTTAAAAACCAGAGTAAACCAGAGTTCAGTTACTACCTTGATCTTCGTCGAGGCAGCTGAAACGATGCTAGTTTCAACAGAGGTCACCGGATGTCTCGTTGCCCTTGGCCTGTCTGGGACAGCTATCATTACAGAACCGGTGCTTCTTCAGATAAGAGCACCAGGACTTCACAGCACATGGGCTGCCGCTGCAGTAACCTGCTGTGATAGCTCATGCTTAAAGGATAATACTTTTTACACATTAATCAGATGGCTCTTTGACCACAGAGTATTGCACGGCACAGGTGAAATTGAAAAGCGTGGTTTGGTTCCCTGATAATCTCCACGCAAGTATCAGTAGAATATAGTCACTGGTGTCACTGAAATGCTTCGGAGTCTTGGAAGCGATGGCAGCAAGTTTGAAAATACATGGTTATAATGTCAGACATACTGCGTGTCTCACAAATTTTGCTCTCCGCTTTAATCTCTCTGGCTCTTCATACCATCTGGATTCTTGGCAAATGTAAACACTGGGTTATGAGAGACAGAACAGAAAGCTCTTTTGCTTTCTAATTCTGGTAGAATGCAATTTATTTTGTAGCAGGCGTGTTAGTGGCATCATTCACAAATGAATCATCAAAATAGCCACACACACACACACACACACACACACACACAAACACACAGACACAAAATAACTGAAAGGCATGAGAAAATAGAGTCCTCTAATACAATAATGTGCATAAGTCTTGAACCAACCCTCAATTCTTTATATTTTGCAAGGAAAATGGGAAAGAAGTGCATTGATTGATTGAAACATAGCTAATCATAAATGGAAATACAGCATATATGGCAAAAACAGAGCTTGGAAGTCAGTACTTGGTATGACCACCTTTGTTCTTCAGCACAGCCTGAACTCTCTTAGAGAAGCTTTCTGGTAATTTCTTTAAGTAGCTTCAGAAATAGTTCCCCAGGCTTCTTGAAGGACATTCAAAGCTCTTGTTTGGATGTTGGTTGTCTTTTGTTCTGTTCTTTCCAAGATCCCACACTGCTTCACAAAGGCTCTGAGGAGGCCAATCCATGGCTGATAGTGTTCCATTGTGTGCTTCTCTATCCAGATATGCTTTTACTTTTGCCTATCAGATGCTATCCAGATGGTACTGCATGGCGGATCAAACTCCAATGCCATCAATTTCAAAGATCCCTGTTTCTTTCTTTTCTTAATCATCTGTCATTTGGTTAACACTGATTCATCTCTTGAGTTAGGTGGCTTTTTATGCCTGAATGATTCATAGGTCATTGGCTTAACAAAAAAAACCAACAAAACAACACAAAAAACAACATCCGTCTGAAAATGGTCATGAACAAGGACCGGACTGAAAATGTATGGAAAAGCAGCCAGTTTAAAGAAGTGTAAAGAAAACCTTCCTGAAAGCCTGTTACTGTTACTTAAGACCATTTTGAACATTTTAAAAATTACTAAAAATGTCTGACTCCTGGAAGCAAAATGTAAAGACATGCCTATATCATGTATGCATCGAAATATTGCTGAACTCATACCTTATAACTGAACCTCTGAAACTGTGTTTAACAACGTCAAAGGTGATCCGTCATTTGTTCTTTGCTGTTACACGATCTAAAAATAAACCGAATAATCAGTTCTTTGACCTAAATAGCGTCTTAGGTTTTCAATTTAACAGTTGAACATCAAGTTTGTTTTGGGTATGTTTTTTTTCCTCTGCCCCCATGGGCGAGAAATTGCTTTCTTTCTTGCTGTGAAAGCAGCCAGTCACTCGTGTTAATTTTCGTGTTTCTTTCCATCAATCACCCCCCCCCCCCCTCCCCCAAATGTGTTTTTATGTTTGTGCCCATTTGCAGGGCTGCCTCTATCCTCTTCCATTCTTCTTTTGTGTTTGTGTCTATGAATTTTGAGAAAAAAAGCATGTCGAGGAGCTCCCTTTGGTGATGGCGGCAATTTGGCTTTCATATCCTCCAAACATTGCTTAGTGCTGCTTTATGGTGTGTGTGTGTGTGTGTGTGTGTGTGTCTGCGTGTGCGTGTGCGTTTTAGGATGCAGGATACAGGTTGTTTTGAGCCACAATTTTAAAAAGACTTTGGCAGCTTTCAACTAAAAGCAATAAACAGTGTTATATTTTTCTATAATGTGTGACAGCTCACAGTAAAGGAGGTGAGAAGTGAATGATGGAAGGCTAGTGTCATATTTCTTACCTCTTAAACTGACAGGTTGTCAAAGACTGAGCAGTAATTGAAAAGCATGGAAAAGTGGATAATGATCGTTTATTTGTGTGAAATTCAAACGTGGGGTTGAGAAAAGCTGGACTTGTCGGTTCAGGGGCTTATCTAGCTTTGGTTGGCTGAGTAATTAAATCAGAGAAGCGAGTGAAGTTCTCCTCAGCTCAGTGCCTCGTCTTGTTTCCTCTTTAATCAGGTGGCTATTAAACCTCTGATTGCACTCCCCGTCTTCTGACTTCAGCTTAGCTATTAAACACAGACTGAAAGCATTTTTTTTTTTTTGGCTTATGTGTGTGTGGATGCACATTGCGTCACGCAGGGATATGCACGAATGGAAAGCATGATTTAGATCACGAGTGCAAGCAAAACAACGACAGCGTAAAAACAACAGAAGACAGGCGGAAGCAGAAAAGATGCGCGTTTTACACTTGCGTCGTGTTCCTCCACCTATTGTTGACTAGATGATGAATGCTTCTTTCCACAGTTATAAATCCATTTATGTCTGACATGTGAGATCTATGACCTTATGCTTCAGCTCAGAACACGCACAATAATGCATCTGGTCGTGCATGCACAAGATTTACTTTACTATATAGCAACTTGTGATTTGGCACTATATTAATAATGTTGACTTGAATAGTCTTTTTCCTTTTACCTGTTTCTCCTCTCCAAATAACCAAGCACCCGTAAATCCTCTAACATCCTAATGGATGTCTGCAGAAACAGTTTATGGGCCCCTATTATCAAACATTCATCAGTTGTTTCTTTCCCCAAAACCTGCTAGTGACAGTATGACTGTACGACCTCCTCCAAGGTCATATCAGATCCTTCCCCTGCCCTCCAAAGAAGATTTCCCAGATTAGACTAATTCCATACTCAGACGGCGACCTCCGGCCAAGCCGCCTGCATACATGCATTCTTGTGTTTTAAGCTTTCTTTGCTGGTGTGGACAAGGTTGTTCAGCAAGAGAGTTGACCTTTGGGTTTGTAACAGAGAAAAGCTGCTGTTATGTTACACTCAGGTCCACTATCTTTGCAGGCAACAGCCATTAGGCTGGTGTTGTTTTCACCTTGTGGGTATGTCTTGGTACGTGTGTCATCTGAGCAGGAGACACCTGCTGAAAAGAGAACAAGCGCAACTGTGTTTTTGATTCCTTTGTATAAATCTGTGTTTCTGTGGGGTTTTAGCACTGCAACCTTGCAACAGACCATAACAAAACTATGGAGAGCAGAACTTGACCCCTGAATACCTGCAAATCATGTAATCATGTAATAATAATAATAGTATTGACAAGTGACTACTTTTTTTTTTACTCAGAAAATCAGCATGCCGAGAGTTGTGTGACCCCCTTAAATAATGGGGTCTACTTACATCTTTGTATTTCTGCAATTTGATGAATAACAAAGCCTTTGGTGCCTGAGTTGCATCTATTGTGCACCAAAAAATGCAAAAATCACTAAAAAAAAAAGGGAACAAATCACTGTAACGCTGAAGCCTGCATAAATATCTGTTCCAATTAGTCATAATGAGTCTTTTCTCACGTGCTTCGCTCTCTGTGTTTTCCCCCAGCCCCCGTCATCCTTAATGAATTAAACTGGACCCAGGCACTGGAGAGGGTCTTCATTGAAAACCGTAGGGAGGACAGCTCTCTCCGCTGGCAGGTGTTTGGGAGTGCCACGGGCATGACACGATACTACCCAGGTAGGCTGCAGACTACTGTCAACAGTGATGCCTCAGTCATAACTTACTGCATGATAGAGTCTAAATTGACCCTAGGGCTCCTCAGCTGGAGAACATTGCCAATCTCTTATCAGATGGCTCTACTGGTAACTTGATAGAGAGACTGAAATTATGATTACCTTGATCTAATCTGATCTGAAACATCCTACAGTGCACTGGATGGGCTATAATTTGTTTTCTTGTGCTCTCTAGCAACTCCATGGAGGGCACCCAACAAGATTGACCTATACGATGTCCGCAGAAGACCATGGTAAGTGCCCTCTTTATAGAGAACTCCTGTCCACAAGTCATTATTTGCATGCTTTGTTGCGCTATTATTAATGCGTGCTGGCCTTTTAAAGAAGAATAGGAAAACAGCTGCCTTTACTTAGAGCCAGATATGTAAGTGGTGAATGCAAAAATTGTATTATTGTCCTAAACCACTGCACAGTGTTGCACATAAATAATTTGGATCATCATTCAATGAACTCAGCTCGGGCCAGCTGAGCGGGAAGTATTCCTGCTGTATAAACAGCTTTTTCCTGTTAATGAAAAAATGTAACTATTTTTAACGTCCTCTAAATTCTTAGATAAAGTTGTCATACTTTGAAATTTGCAGGGTGTTCCATCTTTGTATTGAATTTGAGTGCTTACCAGGTGAGTCCCACTGAACATTGAGGGGCAATGAGTTTGCTCAGGTGACTCCTAACCTATGCAAAAATCAGCAGTAGCAACAGAGTGAAATTAAAAAGCTTTGTATGACAGCTTTGCTGGCATACTATCTTAAGACTATGGCAAATTGTGTTCTGTTTTCAGCCTCTACACACACACACACACACACACACACACGCACTGTAACCATTTTCACATTTTAATTTGTGTGATATAACAGAGGCAGCGGCCTGTGTCACTTCACTGCATATGCCTTTTGTTTTTATATTGAAAATAATCTGTGGTAATTTCATCTTCACAAGCCTTATAATTATTTGCTCGGTGAAACAGCATAACCTGTGATTGCATTTAAAATGCTCTTCACAACGTAGCACACTGTGTGCATTGATGCAGCTATTATAAAAATGCTCGAAATACCCCGTTTGAATTTAAAAAGGACATAATTTTCAGAGGATTTCCCTAACTGGCTTCACATGAAGAAGAACAAACAGAAGAAGTAGGAGTCCTGTGCTCAGCTCAGAGCTAAGAGAATAATATTTAACTCAATCAGATCATTGACTGTTTCCAGACTTATCACAGTAGTATACATATAGTAAGGAGCATATACGATGCCTTTTCTCGAGTGTAATGGGTGCCCACTTTGACGTGTGTTCTGTGTTCAAATGCTAATACTTATACAGAGTGATGAGCTGGACAGAAATAGGCAGCGTTGGGCTAAACACCCACCCGCCCGAGCTTCCTGTCCACCCCTCGACTTTCTGTCTACCTGCCACTGTCACATCAGCTTTGTGGTAGCGCTGGCTGTTGCCTGGTTACAGGTTGGAGTGAACTGGACATAATCATGACAGCAATGTTGATTAGACCTGACCCCATTTTCCATCTCTGTCTTCAGCCAGCTCAAAGTGAGTGGCTGTTTGAGGTCAGGCCAGGCTGGCAGACGAAGTCAACAAGAACTACCTCAGAACTAAACAAACGCCAGCGACCCTTTCTATTGTGTTACTGTTTATATGAAACTCAATATTCCACAGGTAATATCTTGAAATGTATCCGAGTCTGATGACGACTCAGGCAAAAGCCTCGATCTTCTAAATGAAATGAAATGAAACATAAAATCAGTTACTCATTTCATGTTCTATTGGAGTTTTAAGGTCCCATCAAGGTTCAGTTTATTCATCCGTGAAAACTGAGAGATTACTCTGCACCCATCCTGATCAACAAGTGCAGATTGCATCAAATAAACACATCCGGTGGCTCGTAAAACTATTCATATTCCCTCAGACAATTATTACTACTGTATTTGCAAGTAGTCGATTTAAAGCTGAGTCTATAGGATGTCTCACAACAACGCAAACAAATAGAGGCCTGTCCCCAAATGCAGTCTAGGGATCATGTTTACTGTTCAGTTCCTCGGGTTGTGTTTTATTTATCTTCAGGCTACATGAGAGAACCAAGCCATGATGCTGTAAATGCAGTCTGTGTTAGCACAGGTAGATCTGCACATGCAGAGAAACTCAAAATTTCTATTAAAGGTGAGTCATGGCTTTCTACAGAAAAAAACCCCAAAGAGACTTGTGTCTCTTGTTTTGAAATCTTTAAAAAAAATAATAATAATAACTGGTCTAGCTATTTAATAAATTGCGTCAAATCTATATGCAAAATCAGAATTGTTAACAAAAAATGTATTTTAAAAAGGTACATTTGAATATTTGATGATATATTTGATAATATTTGAAAATAACTGAGTTTAAATGATCGGTTGTGACCTGGCTCAAAGTTGGTGCTCTCTTTAAAATGATTAATGCTGGATTCATTTTCAAGTACTTATAATATCAGCTAAAAGCAAAAGGCATGGAGGCAAGAAGTGGTGTCTCTCACTTCAAGCCACCCTCGGGCAAGCCTTAATCCTCACCTCGTCAGGCGTAGACAATTAGCAGGTAACCCTTAGCAACATCCAGAGACGGCACGGCCGCTGCAAGGTGAGCAGGGGTGGCAGACGGGCCTAACACTCAAGCGAGAGCAGATTTTGTTTGGGGTGACACTTCTATTTACAGTAAGATCACGGATTGTGCCTCCGAATGAAAACATTAACATCTCAGTGTACAAACACGAGACTAACAAGGTGTTCCCCGACAGTTTAATTAAGTTAACACCAGGCTTAAGTCTCTAAAGTTGTGCTGCACTGTCACATCAGGCAACAGTAGAAACATGTAAAACACTGGAAAACACAAGGCAGTGTCTAGCGGGACATGTTAAAACAGTGATCCTGTCGGTGATCTGTCAGTGCAATAACAGAAGTAAACCTGATTTTAATTCTTGTTACACATGTTGTGACTGGGGGACTCTTCCCGGAGACAGAAATGAATGAGGCGGATGAGAAGGTTGACGAGGGCGGTGCAGCAGGAGCATGTGTGATGGGGTGGACAAGAGGAAGTGGGGGTTTTTTTTGCACAGAGGAACACCTTGTCACCCACCCACCGTCCCGGTTGTCCGTGTTTGTCACTGTCATTTCTGTTGAGCTTTTACTCATGTTGGAGATTTCGACGTTCCCGTTGCCTGTTGCTTAGCAACTTGTGCCCAGCCGCGCTGAGTGGCACAGCCGTGGCAGGGAGTGTCATGATATGTCAGGTCAGACTTGTGTGATTATACTCTAACGTGCTGTCTCCCCAACTGACATTCTCCGGAGAGGTCAGCCAATCACGCATTTTCCAAAACCAGTCTCCTGGTGTTAGGTAAGCCCGTCATGTGGCAGCTGTAGATAGCGGCATCCGTTGCGACGACAGATGCAAGGTGTACAGAAGCTAAGAAGAGCACAACATATGTGTCTGTGTGGCATTTAGGTAGGACTAAAATCCTTCCCTTCTTTTTTTTTTTTGTGTATATGTAACAAAATATGAATTGTGCATTTGTAGCTGCTGCTATGCACATTTTCTAAGTTTTATTTTACAGTTGTTACAGTTGTTTTCTATGCTTGGTAGTTCAGTGGATAGGCGCCGAAATTTTGTGATACATCAACATCAAAGGTAGAAAAAAGCACATAAAAAGCACATAAACAAAGCATGTGAACAGAAAAATGGCACATGCTACACCTGAACTCATGTTATTTCCTATAGAAGCTCTAATTGAGCTTAAGTTAGGTGTGACAGTGGGCAGAGGTTCCTCTACATGTATAAAAAAAAACCCCACAGAAGGAATATCTTGATGCACAGGAAATACAACACTACAAACACATAAGGAGAAAATTTCAAATCTGAGAATATGATTTATCAACTATAGTCTTCTTTTTCAGTGGCAGAAACTAACTAGCATTTGAAAGCCTGTTCAAATTGCCACCTTATTTGTTGAAGCACATTAAAGCTCTGTCAAGTCTACCGGTGTTCATACAAAGGTTTTCCTTTCTTAAAGTGATGTCGCATCTTGAGAAACAGAAGCTCATTTGGGCAAATGTCATCCAGTAGGTTCACAGTATAATGTGCAATATCTAGTTAGATAGCTAATCTAGTTATTATCTAGTTAGCTAATATAAGGTGCTGGCATTTCTGATGCTATAAAATTATTCACGTTAAAGACTTCATAAGAAACAAACTTGAACTTTTGAACAATCACCCTAAAAATAGCCTATATAACATGAATATTTACACATTGGTATATGAGAGACAGCAGCGTGAAGCAGTAAAAACATCTACATCTACTTGTTAAGGGAAGATGTATCAACCCTGTTTCTATTAGTTGAGGCTGTTTTGTTTATATTTTTAACATTTGCAGTTTGTACACCACAGCCTGTGGATTCAGAGTGTAGCAGACACCAAATATTTGCACTTATCTTAAAGACTCACTCACAGGCTGACTAAAATTTTAGTGTGGATATCAAGCTTTGGATCAAGACTTTTTCACAGTGAGTAATCCAAACCACACAGGAGCATATTAATAACTACCCTTGTGCTGTGGATGGATCACTTTAGATGCTCTTTTGGCTGAAGTTTAGCCTGTTTTTGGTATTTTCTTCCTGTCATATGATCCTTAACATGAAGATTATTGAGAAAAGTTTAACCTTCATCCTACATCTTCCCTGTGGTCGTGTGTTTATGTTAGCCTAGTTCCACACCAAGGAGCACGTCATTATATGTCAGCTTGTCTAATTTCATTAACCCTCCAGAATCCATTAAAATGTATTTTTGTGTTTTTGTTTAACTGAAAAAATATTGCAGTGCTATATGTTTTAGTCTTTTAGAACTACTCTGCTCAGAACATGGCATATGCTAACTTCCTGCTAACTCGTGATTCCTCTAAACCTTATAAATCGACTTTTTCATGAAAGCCTTGGCAGTAAAAAATTCTTGCCAAACCAGAGAGAAAAGCTACTCTGTTTATTTTATTGGAACTGAAAGAATTTGGACCGTCTTTGATTCTCAGTAGTGCTTCAGAGTTTCTTTGATTTTGGAAACCAAAGGAGCGTTTGGACCCAGATACATCGCTATTAAACCCTCACTACGTATTGCACGTTAAGATTCGTTGCATAATCAGAGATTCCATGCTACATATGGCACACTTTGTTGATTTGTTTGGCTAGTCACCATTTCAGCGACCTCAAGGAATGTCGAGATTTGGCCCTTGGTTCCAAATAAGACAAATGCTAGATTTGACCTTTTTGATGACAGTAATTATCCCTGTCCAGTTGTCTCAGTAGTTTTTAAATTGCCTATAATTTTACATGACGAATGGTGCTGTGGCTGGCTTTTCAGTTCTGTCCCTGAAATTCAACTTTTCTATCATCTCATGTCAAGTCACTGTGACTTGACTTAACTGTACTATTCTACGTAGTTTTGTACTCATCTCACATCATGCAAGGTACAACTTTAAATTGCTTTCATTTACAGCAACAGCTAACCCACAACACAGAGGTGTACCAAAAGTAAATACACTGGCATTGGAGCTTCCTGCAGGCTAGAAAATGTGCACAAATAGTGACTAAAAATGACAAACACACACTTTCTACTCACATACCGACCGGCCCTTTTCCTCCTACACATAAATCAGATCACATGCTGTGATACCGGTCAGATGCTATAGATTCTACACCTTTGGAAATACCAGTAAAGCCAGAGAAGACACAGATCTAATCTCAGTACCATCCTTCAGTAATATAAGGAGTAATGTCGTCTATAAGAAGAGTCCCATCAAAGAGCAGCAGCTCTTTTGTAGTGTAAACCTGTAGTTTTACTGGGAGTAACTGATAGTGGTGTGACTGACCTGACCAGAGCTGTCCAGGTGGTCTTCTGTGGAAAGAAAACATAATTAATTAATAAATTTGAAAAAACAGAGGGGCCACCTTCCTTTACAGATGGTCTTTCTCGCCTTCTGTTCCCCTACCAACAGCCCCAGGAAAATTAATGGTCCAGTCAACACACTTAATTGTCTCCAATTGCTCTGACATTAATTATTAACATTTGTCCATTATAATGTCTGCACTTGTTATCAAGGGAAGCGAAGCAGAGGTTGAAGTGAGGGAGAGGGAGATGGGGAAAGTGAAAGGCGAAGAAAGAAATAACCAGAGACAGGCGTGGAGTCCTGTTAGCCAAGCGTTGCAAAGATCCCATTACCTCCCAGGTTCACAACAGCATGTAGGCTGTATCACATATTGATTTCTTCAAGAAGTCAATCTAACCTCTTTATAAATATTATGACTATGGCGGTCAATCCGCGAAGCTGAAGCTCCCAAAAACACAATTCTAATATATATAGATCCCCGGGCTTTGCCCCCTCTTTTCTCTTTGTTCTCCCGACTTCAGGTAGAAGCCGGGTCAAAAGAGAGGCCTACTGAAGGTGATGCAGCAGGCTTTTATCAGAAGGTTTGCACTAAAAAAAGATCTTTCATCTGCTAAAACAACAATGTCAGGCTGATACTTGGTTGCTAAACTTTACTATAAAGAAATATGCATGACTAATTCAATATTCAGTATTTATTTTAGATTGAAAAGTGGTGAAAACCAAAAAACTGTATTTACAGGCATATCCGAAAATATGGACACGTGAATCATCTCGGTGCCAGCACTTCCAATAATCAACAGAAAGTGGAATAAATAAATGGCAGACAACATCTTTTTCTCCTGCAGGCTCTCTGGGCGCTGTCCTCCTATATTGTTATCTTAATTCAATCTTTATTTGCCTGCCACATCCACAGGAGCACTAAGAGAGCAGCAGTCCATAAAATAATAAGCCCATCAGCACAACACAAATCCACGCACATAAGAGAGCAGACACACACCCACACACACACACACCCACACACACACACACACCCACACACACACACACACACACACATAAATAGACTTTCCCTGTGTTGCAATTCTCCCATTAATCTGTGGTTATTCGCCATATATCTATTTTATATGATGCATCCTTATCAAGCGTATCGCTGTGAAGAAAACTCACATTTTGTAGTGTCAGTTTCACTATACAGAGTATGTGTGTATGCATGCAGCTCATTATCAGCACAGTGCGTTTAATAAGCACAACTCACTTCAACAATACAGAAAACCTTTTTTTCCCACTCCATGGGTCGTGTTATATGTATCTGCATGTTTCTGAAATGTATGTAGAAGATGATTCCTCCAATTTAAATGTAATGCACAGCATTTTGGTGAATGGGTCAGGGTGCATAAACACAATCTCCTGAGAGAGTTATACACGTATACCCCCCCCACCCCCCCGGCACAGTTAACGTATTGATTTTACAATGTGGTGCCTCGATAAAACTACTTCATGAATTCCAATGAGACTCCCTTTACTAGACTGTTACAAAAGGAGCAAAACACAATCACCGCAACGTAGAATATGTCATTGTGTTCATTGCTTGTGTAATGCATTTCTTTTTGATTTATTTATCACTTAGAGCAATACCTCCTTCCACCTCAGTGTAAAGAGCACATGTCTGCTGCACGCACAAATCAGGCTGTGTCTTGATTTTCGATATTTGTGAGTGTATGTATGCATTTATGTAGAGTACATGATGTGTTTTGTGATTATGGGTGTTAAAATCATTACGTTTGCTTTTTATTAAAAAAAAAAAAAAACACTAGCCAGTTAAACCTCGGCAGTTACAATTAGCTATTATGTCACATGTCATGCATGCTTTCCTAAACGACCGCTCCAGTGATTATTTCCTTACTGATTAATTTAGGGTTTCTGCTTTTGATGAATATTTTATTCAACAAGACGTCGACAACTAGAAGTAATTGCTCTTCACGTGTTCTCGGAGGTAATGTCAGCCCATTAATTGTTTTGTCCAACTAACAGTCAAAAAGATTAATTTTCCAGCAGCAATATAAGGTAGAGTAGTGATTTCAAAATAAAGGACTGTAACAAGGTGCAAAATCCCTTTTATTAATCATTTTTTCAAGTTTACATAATGTCACAATGTTCACAAGTCACACTAAATGGTCTGTTACCACCATACAGTGATCCTTGCATGCCTAGTAGCCATTTCTATATGATATTTAATATTTTATGAGGTGTAATATTTTACTTAGCAACCTAGATGCAATGGACAGGTGTAATTAAAAGGCTGAATTAAATTTGAGCTCACGAGGTGGACTCAGAAGGAGACCTTTCGCATTAGTTTATCTACTGTAATGAGCTGTTCACGGGTAAACAAGAACTGACACCTCGTCATATGAAATACATGCAGTAAAATACCCTCTGTCACTATGTCTGATGGGTCTGTGGTAAAATATTGACCATAACTAAAAGAGAATGGACTGCTAGGACACAGGCCGAGATGTTGTGTCTGCTGGCTGGCGGTCCTGTCGCCAGGGGACAGAATGGGCGACAGGGCTCCGTTCAGCACCAGCCAGGCCCATCTGCTTGTCACCTGGCCTTGGCACGCAGGAGACTGGGTAATGACAGGGAAAGAATGGCATCAGTGGGCAGAAGCTGAGAGGTAATTACTGACTGGAATCCATGCAGAAACAACACATCTGGATCCATGAGTCAAAATGTGGAGAATTATATAGTAATACCGGCCTCGATTTATGATTTTTATCTGTCAGAACAGTAGAACGGCGTATCAGCTCGGAGACTGAAAATTCTTGACTCCATTGCACTCTCTCTGATCCTGTTGCTCTCTGCTCAGAGGCATAGAGAAAATTCATTTGTACTTCAGGCAGGAAAGGCTGAGAAAGAGAGGAGTGCTGATACACTAAGACAATCTTTGTGGAAGATCAGCCATGGCAGCAGTATAGCTCCAGTGTTGAGTGACGCTATCCTTGCTCATGTGTTACTCTTCCTTACTCTATCACTACGTGCACATTCTTCTTAAACCCCATTACTGCTGATCAATGCTGCCTCTCTCACAGTTAGGGAGAAACGATCTGTTTGAAAGTAATATTTTCTCGCCATATTTCAGGACCAGAACTCGCACGGTTTTCCATTGTGAGATTTTACATTGGTGCAGCTGAAGATGACCTATAATGACTAAGTAATAGAGGTCTGCATTGCATTACAATTAACATTTAGCCCCCTTCAAAATAACTCCAAGACCCATTGAAGGACTATTCTCCTCTATGAGAAATAGACTGACCACAGAAGTTAATGAAATCCTGCAGTAGGTCTGTGGGCATCAGCCGTCACCAAATGACCCTCGGTCAATCTCCAGACGGGGTGTCTCCATCCACGAGCCTGAGGGACTGGAGACGTGGGCCACATTCTGACCGAGTTTCGGTCCTGCATCGATGATCGCTTTCACAAACCCCTTCTGCTCAAAAGAAAGTGGTGGAGTCTCAGCCCCCCTGCCTCTGCCTCAAATTAAGATTTCAGTAATTAAATTGATAAAAGTCATGCATGCCAGCATGCCTCATGGTTCCAGGCCTGATTTCATACGCCACACACTTTTGGAGAGCTGTGGAAGTTCTACCTTTGATGTGGCATTCTTTATTATTGAAAATAATTGGTTTCTCCCTCCTCCTACTTCTCTCTCTCTCTCTCGCGCGCTCTCTCTTTTACGCATGCATACATTTTGCCTATGCTCACTCTGGGCATGCTCAGTTAATCGACCTCACGGGAGGCAGTGCTGGTACATCGCACTGGTTCCATCTGGGGGGTTGCAGAGTAAGGTCCAGATTGTGTCTTTAGGTGGATTAGAACCCAGGGACCGTGATGGGTAGATGTCACTGCAGAATGGGTCAGAGGTCATTATACAGGTTGAAGTGGCGCCTGCCAGTGAACGGGAGCACTGAGACTTGCGGCAAGGCCTACCGAGTCTCCACTGCTCTACCTCCATATCAGCTTGGCCGAGCATAAGAAAAGAGCCTCTCTGGCCCACAGGCAGCTGGCTTCTCTCCACACTCAGTGGAATGGCTGATTATCAGCTGTAAGAGACCCCTGATGATTACGCTGCCGAAGACGGCTACTAACTGCTTGCCTGCTCGCTTCCCAGAATGTCAAACTAGTACTCACATTTGACCCCCCCCCCCCCCCCCCCCAACACCACTCCAACCCCCACCACTTCCCTCGTTCCAGCGCTCCACAGAAAAGCATATAATGTCCATCAATCTCAGCTCTCTTTGCATCAGTGGTAAATGTGAATTTAATTGCCGCTGGAAGAGACTGAGGGGATTTCAGATTTCCTTCTGTATGTCATCCTCTATCAACGCTGGACAGATGTTATGTGCGCGCCTCTTCCAGGATGCAAGTTGTCTGGGCAGCTAGCTCACTGCTGCGTCTGCCTTGTGGGCTTGTGTCGTGGCAGACGCACACATCAGAAAAGCCCTATTTTAGAAGTTGCTTTGCAGATGAAGCACAATGGTCTTAAGCAGCTTGTGCACCCCCCCCCCCCCCCCCTCTACCCCCAATAAATAAATAAAAATAAAAAACAAAGGGCCTGCCAGAGTAAATAATGTGGTTTGACGCCCAACTGATGAGTCATCAAAGGAACAGAACGTCAGCTATCTTCTTTTACTGACAGCACTTAGCTCAGCACAGGCTCTCCACTGAGCAGGTCAACACTACTCAGGCTGCTCCTTTACAGTAAATATCAAGTGACTAAATATATTGCACGGTAGACTCCATGAGTCACAATAGCATAACAGGATAAATAAGGATGTATTTTCTATGTGACTCCTACAATTATTTGATGAAATAATTATCAATGAAAGCTGCAAGATTACTAGCACTACAAAAAGAAATTGTCTTGGAAATTTTTATGCTGTTGGAATTTAGTGACACAAAGTGTGATTCCATCTAAACTCTACTTGAAATTAAAGACTCCAGCAATCTCAGCACGTCTCCAGCACAGCTTATGGTGACCTGACTGATATCAATTAAAAAAAAAAAAAAAAGAACAACAAGAAACTTGCTCATCTTTGTCGAAAGTAAAATAAATATCTGTAGCAGTAAAATAGTATGTCTGAATATCAAAACAACCTAGCCCTTGTAAAAAAAGTAACTCGGCTACTGGTACTAATTAATAATTGAGTCAATCTTCTGGTGATACTGAATACATTTTTATTTTTCACAGGTCTTTTTAAAAGTGCCATCTTAAAAGGGGGTTGTGCAGATCAGTACAGCCCGTTGTACTAAATATGTTATTATACACTTAGTCTGTAAACTAGTAATTACTTTGTCTCACGCAGTAATTATTTAGAGTGGGCATTGTTGTTCAGCAAAGAGGACTATCTGTGTTGAAGTCAGCTCGCAGAAGCTGTAGCCAACACTGAAGTATATAACAACTTATTAACTCTTCTAAGCACATAAGCCTTTTCAGTATTCTGTAGCTTAAGTGGGCTCAGCCGTGGTTGCTCCATATTATGATGGCTCAGCTCATTGTGACTTTGGCTTCTTTTTAAAGTGCAATTTTCAGAGATTACGGGAACAAATTAAAGCCCATTCTTTGTCTCCCTTTGTCCAGGTATATCCAAGGTGCATCATCTCCAAAGGACATGGTCATCATTGTGGATGTGTGAGTGTCTCGCTTCTCTTTTAACCTTTTTTTTTCTTCTGGTATGAGTGTGTGCCTCCTTCAAAGGGTGCTAGTGCCACCTGTTGGTCTGACAAAAGACCAAACATAAAGGAAGATTCATATTCTCCTTTTTTAGCTTTAATTCATTTTATGTTGGTCTTATTCCTAAATATGCATGTCATTTATTGAATACATGTCCAAATATGTCAATTTTGATTTAAAAAGTAGACCCGACCAAAAATAAAAATGAAACGTCTGTCTATAACTTGAGCGTGCAAGTGCTTCGTTGCTTCTTTTCTGCAGGAGTGGAAGTGTCAGCGGACTCACTCTGAAGCTCATGAAGACCTCCGTAGTGGAGATGCTAGACACTTTATCAGATGATGACTATGTGAATGTGGCTAGTGTAAGTGAAAGCTTGCAGACCACATTTGCAGTGAACACAAATACGAATCTCTTCGGAAAACAACATCAACACAAATATTTGTGGCACTCATTAAGCAGGTGGTACTCAAGCAGGGAGTTAGTAAGCTGGTCATTCAGCTCCCAGTTGTTGTGGAAACCATTCTCTTCCCTCATTACATTGTCTGCTTGTCCTCCCTCACTGCTGTCCCTGTAGGATTGTGGCCGTCTGCCTCTTTTACTCTACTTATTACCAAGTTTTCTATTGAGACTAATGTGTAGGGGAACCTTAATGTTATTCTATATTGCAGGGCAGATAACACACAAACACACACACACGCACAGAAACACGTCCTCTTGCTCGGTGTGGTGACTCTGTTTGTCGACTCCCTTCAGTAATCCCTCATAATCCATTGCTCTTAGCCACTGTATGCCTCTAAATCCCAGCTCTAAGAGCAATAAATGAGCATGGTAATCTGGGTGGGAAAGCATCTGATTTTCCCCTTATAAATAAAAAAAAAGTGTGGGCTTAGAAAAACTTGCTCTGAATTCCTTCCAAACCCAAAATGCATTAAAAAAAATACAAATGAACCAAAAGTAATCATCTGGTTTCACTTGTAAGGGCTTGTGTAATTAGTTATAATAATATATGGTAATGTATTAGCACATGTGACCTGATTAATGTTGTCTTGATCATATGGCGCAGATTCTGCTTTCCCTAACATTTGAAGAAGCAGCAGTGTAATTCTTTCTGTCTTTGTCTGCCAGTTTAAATATGACATGATACCGACCTAATCAAAATGCCATCTTTTCTCTCGTGTAGTAGTTTACATCAATCTGTCCTGAAAACATTAATTGATTCTGAAGCTGACCTTCGAGAAGAAACATCATTTGAAACATGCTATTACAAACATGCTGCTAATAGCGCGCAGAGATGCCACACACACGAGCACGAGCACATGCATATACACAGGTTTAGGCTAATTTGGTAGATGAGATGAGACAGATTATATTACCTTGGCTGGGTTTCTGTTCAGTGTAATGCACTGGCGTTTCAGGTGCACCTGTTCTTGGTGTGGAAAGTTGTAATTAGCAGTGTTTACTGCCAGCCAGGAGCAGGGTAGCTTACATCTGCACACACCCACGTCTGCATCCTGTCTCCATGAACTGTGCACACATGCATACGTTACATAGAAATATGCACTTTTACAACTGTATTTTAAACGGGCAAATCATTCAATTCTTCTTATGTCTCCTTCCAGTTCAATGAAAAGGCCGTTTTTGTAGTTGATTGCTTCAGGACTTTGGTCCAGGCCAACGTTCGTAACAAGAAGATCTTCAAGGAAGCCGTCATGCGTATGCAAGCTAAGGGGACCACAGATTACAAATCTGGCTTCACATTCGCCTTTGAACAGCTTCTCAATGTAAGAGCCAACAAGCCTTTCAGGGAAAGGCGATCCTCGAGTGCCTTGTTTGTCTGTGGCTGACGTTGCTGTCTAATCCAATTAATAAAACAGAATTTACAGTGATAACACAAAGCTGACAGTGAGTGGCTGAGGTTTGCGTAAGACATTTCCAGAGGGCTGTCAGTGTTGAAGGCAAGTCTGATTATAACTGCGGTAGCAATGGAGTGACGCTAGCTTTTTCAGCAGCCAGCACCGTGGCGAGGTCTGTCAGCAGCAGGGATCCACGTGCTCCCGACACAGGTGCTGCCTCAGCTCCGTATGCTGCTGTGTATTTTAGGAGGCTGCCACCCTAATGGGCTCTGATGGGATGATTGATGAGCGCAGCCCAGAGGATATCAGCCACAGACACTTTATATTCCTCTGGTGGGCTCGGAGGCATGGAGCCAAGTGATCTCCCCTCCATACCCCCACCCTCACAACTTCCCTTTTGCCGGCAGAATGAGAAATAAAAAGGCCCCTTTTAATCGCTGTCTGTAGATGACTCACCGCCGTGATTGGAGACAAAAGCACAATAAAAATATGTAATTGTCGCAATATTATTTGTCTTTATTAGAATCTTGTCAGATTGACTTGCTGCTGGTCTGCATATCAATGACAGCTGCAGTGCAGGAGGGTGGCGGGGACTATAATGCCAGTGAAAATGTTTTTGAGACAACCAGATTTAATGCTAGAATAAGGTTGTATACTTGAGATGCAATCCTAAAATTACGCTAATGTGAAGTAGCCTTTGGCTGCCAAGTAAGAAATCTATAAATGTTTCCGTAAAGCATTGAGTGGATTAGAGGAGATTTTTATAAACAGATGAAGGAAAAAAAGAAAAAATAGATAAGAATTAATACATGAAGAGGAAGGGAATAATAGATACGAGTACTGATCTGATTTGATCACATATGGACTCTTACTCAGAACTCTTGGTTTTACAATAATGGGCAGTGGAGCGGGTTGTTTAGCAACTGAAAGGTTAATGGTTCGATTCCCATTTTCTCTAGTGAATATGTTGAAGTGTCCTTTATAGTTTGATTTTGAGAAGGGGAATATTTTAAACAAAACCACAATCTTTTTCAGAACTTAATCAAGTAGCTTTAGTGGTTGAAACTCAACCACAAAATGAGTGAAAATGAAATCAAAGAGTGAAAGAAACACAAACCCCAGCGCCCAGGTCAGATTTACACCCCTGGCAATATACTATCCCATCAGTGTTAAACTGTTTAATAACCATTTACAATGTTTTATAAACCTCATTTCCAGCTTTACAATATCTAGCAGCTTAAATATATGGTTTAAAGACCAATTATTAACCAGTTACTAAGCACTTTGTAATCATTTTGTTGTTAACATAACTAAAGCTAATTAAGTACTTGTAATTATTGCATTGGGATCATACAGTGGATATGTTTTAGTATCTTGTCCCTTTACTGCTGCATTTTTTAGCATGTCTCCCTGCCTTGTTTCCCTTTATCTTCTCATTTTGTTTCTTGTGCCACAGGAGAGCAATGCCCCAAGGGCCAACTGCAATAAGATGATAATGATGTTTACAGATGGCGGGGAGGATCGCGCACAGGATATCTTTGAGAAGTACAACTGGCCCAACAAAACAGTGAGTTTGTCCCTATGAGGATGTTATCTGTTCAGCCCAAGAGATCACGCATCTCCAGAAACTGCCTTTTCTCTCCCTGTTTCCATTGTTTTCTGCTGACATTGTCTGAATATAGCATAAACAGATCTTTTAGCTAGACAGTCAGACATGCCAAGCCCTCCAATCTGTGCACATAAAGCGCTCTCCAAGCTTCTTCACTCCCATTTGTTTTGTTTTTAAAATCTCCTTAGTCTTTCTTCAACTCGCTCCCCTCTCTCGTTCCTTCCCTCTTATTTAGTCTCTTTTGTTGTTTAGCTGCTGGTGTTAACAGCTCTGACCTGCTGACTAATTAGCCACTTTATCATCAGAGCCTATAATATTACAGCCAGTAGATACTCCACTAGTAGCTTGTTGTCACTTCCACCCTTCATTTCCTTGATTTCATAGTTCTACCATTATTCATTACTCTGCGGTTCCTTCACGACGAATGCTGTCATATAGGATTAATCTGCAGGTTCACTTCTGTATCACTGCCGTCTACTGTTGGAGATATTTGTGAGGTCAGTCAGTATAGTTGAAGTTTATGTACATGATGGTGACTTTGTTGCCAGTAAGTAAGTTTGTGGATTATTGTCAGTTACTTTTATACATACATACATACATATATATATATATATATATATATATATATATATATATATATATATATATATATATATATATATATATATATATATATATATATATATATATATATATATATATATATATATATATATATATATATATATATATATATATATATACACACACACATACATACATATATATATAAATTTCCTTGATGTGATTCATCTCTTTTATCTGTTGTTTTCAGGTTCGTGTTTTCACTTTCTCTGTTGGCCAGCATAACTACGATGTCACCCCTTTGCAGTGGATAGCATGCGCCAACAAAGGTAAGTGGAGAAGTTCATACTTGTATGCAAAGTCTGAGAAAAGGGAATGCTTTGTGTCACCCATTAATCACAGTGTAGGCATCTACATACTTGATGTGTGCTTGAAAACATGGAGTGCTGTGATTATACATCCACCACATGCCCTCGAATCAATATAATGCTATTTATTAGAACACTTGTGGACCCTGATGAATGACATTGTCTTAGTCAAGCCATTCTGAGGGGGGAAGTGTAAAAAAAAGCAAGAAAATAGCTAAATTTAGCATGCCTAGTTTATTTTTCAGAACTCCCATGCTGTAATTATTTATACAGATAGGCTGTGTCCATTTTTTTGCAGAGCACAATTCAAAATACAGAATGCCTCTGTAAAGTTATTACTTAAAGTTATATGTGTTAAGTGATCTTTTTTAGAATAATTAGGGTGCTGCCAAAGAGCTAACATGTCTAAACAGAACATCTACAGGGAATGAGACTGTGGGGAAGTCTGAACTTTTCATGTTGTGAGGCGATACTTCTTACTGTTAAACTAAAATTCTGAAAATAAATTTGGTGTATTATGTGTAAAAACCCTTGTATTATAATGAAACTGTCAAAATTGTATTACCTTTCAATTCAGTTTTTTTCTATGAAGTAAACTGGGACATTTTTTTTTAGCTTTTAGTTTAAAATAGAATAGAGAGACAGCATTGAAACTACCAGCATCATCCTAAACCAGCTGTGGTTTAGGAGGTCTGGTTGGTGGTTTGGTCCCTCTAGTCTGCATGTAGAAGTGTTCTTGGAGAAGATATTGAACCCTGATTTTCCCCGATACACCCATCAGATTGTGAGCATGTGAATATTAGGTTTAAAGCACTTAGGCATAGAAAAAGGCACTTGTATGAATGGGTGAATAAGGCTTATAGTAAAAAGGCTTTGAGTGCTCAACTAGAGTGGAAAGTGCTTTACAAGTACCATTGCACCAAAAGTCTGTTTATCTGTGACTTCTGTTACAAAAGTTATTACACATGCTGTTCACAGTTTTTGGATTTCACAAGATTTTAAAAGAAAACTCCACACAGCTTTCTTTCTTTCCCTCTTTTGTCCTGGGATAATGAAATACAAACTGCCTGAAGATGTAAACCCCTGAAAGCTTGTCGGCTGACCTCAGGAGTGCGTTGGTTTACAATTTTCACAACCTTAAATTGGAACAACAACAACAGATTTTTGCAAGAATCTGCTTTGGCAGTCCTCAAACCACTAAGCAAAGGACTTTTCCTTATGAGAGGGCACAAAATTGCGCAATTACGCCTTACAAAAGAAAGCCTGATGAGTACAAGCAACACATTCTTTATTCAGATGAAGCAAAAAGCCATTTGTCTGGATTTCAGTGTTTGGTGTGGACCTGGCGATGAATGCCAGAGCGACTGCATAGGTCTGACCTTGAAACATGGAGGTGGGAGCATGTTGATATGGGTCTGCAGTAATGCCAGAGGTTTAGAGGAGGTGGTGTTTGCAAAGTGAGCTCACTCAAACGCAGAATAAAGAATTTGCTCGTACTGTCAAGAAGCTTGGCAAAAGACACAATCACACATTTTTTGTTTGTTTTTTTCAAGAAAAGTGAACTATGACTTAGCCAAGTATGTCTTCTGACGTGAATCCAACAGAACATCAACATCTGGAGAACTTAAAGTGCAACCCCTGCAGCAAAGAGGATCTGAAAAGAAACATCTGTGAATAATGGCAGAACGTCTCTTCACAGATTTGTGCCAGACTGATATCATGCAGAAAATATTTAAGCATGGGTGCACTGACTTGTGTTGTTGTTCCTTAATTAATTAAAAGATGAATTAGTCAAGTAAATATTCAGTTTTTTAAGAATAATTGTTTTAATTAATGAGATTAACGTTATTAATGTTGTCCCAGACCTTCGTCAGTTTGTTATACGTTGTGTATACACAATCACAAAATTTGGCTACTTCAC
The DNA here is from genome assembly GCF_056152115.1 of Neolamprologus brichardi. Classification (NCBI taxonomy): domain Eukaryota; kingdom Metazoa; phylum Chordata; class Actinopteri; order Cichliformes; family Cichlidae; genus Neolamprologus; species Neolamprologus brichardi. The sequence goes on from NC_142108.1 coordinate 19,492,781, forward strand.
CCATAGTAACAAACCAAGCCTGATATTTTTAGATAGCACCTTAAGGGTCCCTTTCTGACCACCAGTGCTTAACAAATTGATATTGCAGAAAGTCCAAACTTCCACCTTTTACATCAAACTGAGCCAATTTAGGCAAGGATCGTCCTTGCAGAAGGGAGCTGGATCTCTTGCTATAGCCCAGAGATGTAGAGGAGGTGACATTTATAAAAAGGCAGTTTTCAGCTAAATCGGTCGCAGTATCCAATCTCGAGTGCTTCACGGGGTTGTGCACCTTGAACTTTTCCTGCTGGGTCAGACTGTCAACACAGAGTTCTGCTGTAACATCCACTGACGTCTGAGGAAACAAAAACTCAGCTCACAGGAGCTGAAAACCCAGCAGATTGAAAATCTGGAGGGTTTTTTTTTACCAGAACCAGTAGCATCTTGGTAGATTTGACTCCCTCCAAAAACATTGTTTCCCCAGAATTGGAATTAAAGTTAATGCGTCACTGTTTTGATGGGAAATACTTGAAACAATCCAAAAATACTAAGAGCTAAAGCATTGCCCCAGGAGACTATAAGTTCAGTATGACAGTGCAACTTTGTAATCACACGTTGTCACTTTTATTTTTTAGACCCTGTTGATTTAACCTGTTGCCTTGCAGCAGTGATAAAAAGGTGTCCACCAGGACAGTGTGACTTCACGTCCGAACCCAACCACACCCATCGGTGATGCTCACTGTGCTCTGAAATAAAACAGGTTTAAAGCTTTCAGAAAGAGGAAGGTATTAAGACACTGCCTTCCATCTGTTGTTGAGTTGCTTTAAAATAATGTCTTCTGGCATATGATGCTGAGATCAGCAGCCCTGAAATAACCCAGCAAACAGGCAGCTCTGCCTCCGACCCTCAGTCTGACAGCCCACATGACTCAGCTGGTCTTCCTGTGAGCTACTTTGTCTTCATGCATCTCATCTTGACTTAGCTCATTTGTCTCCAGCCTAGTTTGCTGTTGTTGTCGAGCTCACTCTTATGTTTTTAACCCGCTTCTCTTTTGGCCTGTTGTGGTTTGTTTAATTTTGTTGCTCAGTGTTGTGATTTATCTGAAACTGCTCCTTTATGTGGCCTTTAGTTGTGTGCCGATTAGCTTATTGCCAGTGAAGCCAAGTGCTTCAGAAGTATCTCCCCAGAAGTTGTTATTAATTAGCAGGAGGAGTCTGGTAGCAGGATGATTACCATGCCATCTCCCCGTCAGGCTGGGGAAGGTCCAGGATTATGCCTCTGTGCCAACAAGCTCTCCTCTGTTCATGACTGTAGTGATTACCATGCTACTAAAGTCTATGCTGGCATAAGACAATAGTGTTGACACACAGGCCTCAATGGAGCTGTCCTCTCGTATCTTCAGTACTTATTACTATTTGGTATCTCACTCCAGCAGAGCTAGCTCCCCCTGACACTTCCAGGCCCTAACCCTTCACCCATGACACACACACACACACACACACACACACACATTCGACAAACCACATTAATGCACACCAACAAGCACAAACATGCACAACTAGGGCACTTGAAGATGCTAGCTGTTGCCTCACTTGAGCTGCAATCCCGTTCTAAGAAGAAAGCAACCTCTCTGTGACTCTGAGGACAATGGGACCATTTCGGCATGCTCTCACACAGTGTAACAAAATCCAAAACAGAAAAGAAAGTTATCTCCAAAAAAACAGGTGAAGTCGAGGATACAAACAGCAAACGTCACATGCCGTGTGGGTGATCCTAATACTCCCACAAAAGTGTTGAATTTAATCCAAAGTACAATATTCCACAAATCATAATGCCCACCACCAAGAGAAGTAAAATCAATTGCACCATGAAATTAGCTGCACTGGTTTACTGGGTAAACTTCAGTTTAAATACTTTGTCTCTGTAAAAGTGTTAAGGAAACTGGATGTCATCAGAAAGCTGTTCATTCTGTTCTTCTGAGCAGGAGAAAGCATTACGCGCCACAGTAAAAAACTATCAGGCCCAAAAGAAGTCACCACCTTGATTTAACTAAGAAAACGGGAGGAGAAGACGAGCCTTCCATTGGATAATTACTGCAGTGGTTAATATGTTTGGGCTGGCAACAGTTTGGGTTATTTAACCCGAACTGATGCAGTGAGTAACTTCTCATTACTTAAATATGTCGGAAGGCACATGGGAAAGATGTTACTCCATTTTGGAAGCTTTACATTATCAGCCTGGATGAAGCAAAGAAAACATCTAAGGGCATTACTGAAACTACAAAACTGGGTTAAGAACTGTTCAGTGAATTCTTGAAATCTGGAAAGATACTGTGAACCATCATCCTTGAGGACGGCTGGAAAAATGTCTCGAATGATTGTGATCGCAAACCTACATGACTATAATGAATAACCAGGTTTTTGTCATCAGTGGATTCTTTTTCTTCCCTGATGGATATATTCCAGGAGAACAAAACCAGGATTCATCAGGGTCAAAGTGGGACAGAGACATAATTTCACCCATGGATTGGCCACCAGAGTTCAGACCTCGAGTCCACTGAAAATGTTTAAATGTGCTGGGGAAGACTTTACGCGGTGGTCTGACTCTCCCATCATCAATACAAGAGCTATAGACAGAAATAAATGTTGTGACACTGCATATATTTATCAAAAAGGATCAAAGCTAAAAGTTTTCTAGTGTAATATTAGTGTGGATGTGGGGATTAGTGTGGAAGTTATTTTTAATAGAAAAGCTTGATATGTATTTGGTAATCAGTGTATATGATTTCTTTAGACTCCAGTACTTAAAAAATGTATTAGACCATGACTAAACATAAGTTTTTAAATGTCACAGCTGCCCTAAATTTACATTACTGGTATTTAACAAAATCATTTTTGTATTTTTCTGTGATTGTTAATTCCCCATTATGCACAAGCACATATTAAAATCGAATTATTGTTGAATTATTGTTGTAATACATGATTTTTGAAATTCACCATTTAAAAAAGCATAATAATAATAATATTAAAATAAATGAATAGAAAAGCACACTATTTATTTTTTACTAAGATGCCAAATTACAGTTATTTACTCAGATTCCTGAACAGTGCTTGAGTAATTTCTGACCACTCCAATATACCAGCTCAAATTTGTGTGTAAAACACAAACTCAGTTCAGTGAATTCAGTGTTTATTTCAGTTTATTTCAAGTTTTTGACACATTTCTAAAACATTTACATGTTCTTATTTTTTATGGCAGGGAAATAAATCTATTTGTGTTATCACCAAGCACTGTATTTGTTTAACAGAGACCCAAATTACTTCCTAAATGTGAAGGAGTTTGAGGAAAACTGAATTATAGTTGAAGAAAATAAATGATTGATAAAGCCCGTAACTGAAAATCTTCACTGAACCTGCAGCGCAGAGCGGAGATTTACATTTTGGTCACTGCACACATTTTCCTTTTTTCACCTCTTGTGGTGCTTTGCTCCATAACCACTTCCCTGGCACGCAGTCAGAAGTCACTCGGACAATGGCTGTTATTAACAGGGCAGTAACAAATAGCTGTGCCCTGCGTGTGTGCACATGTGAACCTCAGTCTGAGGGTGCAGAGATGTGTACGGATGAGCACGTGCGCTAATGAATGAGACACAGGAGACAAATTTCAACGCAGACCAAAAAAGCGCATAATATATCAAAATAATGAAAGTTATCTCCACCTTTTAACATTCTGGGGATGCTGCCTCTATTTCGCAGCTCTTTGTATAAACATTCATGGCTTTAATAACTTGGGGAGCAGCGTGGTTATTGACCCAGTCGGGCATTCTCCTCCATTCCTAATCAGCAGAAGCAGAGCCTTGGGCTCAGCATTCCCAATGAGCCACCACATTTACATCCTGCAACGCCGCCATGAGTCTGAAAGGGTCAGTGGCTACAGGCTCCTCCATGCCTGCAGTGCCCAACATCATCAACTGAAGATGGTGTTATTAAGTGTGCCTCATAACATGAAGAGATTAGACTCCAATCTTTAATGGATCACTTTACTGCACACTGTGACTGTTTAATTTTTGAAAATATATGTATGACACGGGCTGCTCCATGAAGCAGACTGGATGCAAGCTCGGCGTGGAATGCATTAATTCTCTCCTCTTAATCTTCAGGTTACTACTTTGAAATTCCATCTATTGGAGCCATCAGAATCAACACTCAGGTAAGATATACAGAGCTGCAATATATATTAGCTGCAAAATGGTGTTGGGAATACTACTTTTAAAATTAAAAGTTAGTAATGGCACCACTTCTACAGGTTGTTGATTCTTCACCATCTTTGACATTAGGAGCACAAAAGATCTTTGTGTAATAATTTGAAGGAATATCATGGAAAATTCCTGGATGTAGTGAATGAAGAGGGTTGGTGCAACAGTAGAGGATGTCAGGAAGAGGGTAAGAAGGAGGCAGATGATCTGCTGTGGTGTCCTCTAAAGGGAGCAAATGAAAGGAGAAGAAAACAGTAATGTGAAAGCCTGTTTCTGATGTTAGAAGAAAAATGCTACTAAAACGTTAACAATGAAAGTCATTCTTATCCTATAATTTGACCACTAGCCTGTGGCTGATCACACGCCTGTTGAGTTTAAGTTGCTTAAAGCATCAGATGTTTATTTGGCAGATAAAAATCTGTGCAAATTCAGAATGTTGCTTAAAAACATCCTACCAGATGAAAGGAACCAATCTAGCTCCTTGTAAGATATCCTACCCTAAAATTTGATTCGTAAATTTGATCAAATGGCTTTTGCTGATCCACCTGTACAGAAGAAGAAGACAATCTGCCACAGCAAACGGATGCAAAGGTTTATACATACAGATTTCCAGAAAGATCTTTAGCTTTACTTTAATTTAGATGCATATTTTCTCTCAGAACTTCACCTGATTATTTTGTAGGTTAATTATATAATTCTGCTACTGACTCTCCAAATCCTTTCATGGACTCAAAAGTCCACAAAAGGATATTTTAAATGAAGAACTTAGTTTACTTTTCTGCCATGCTGGCTTTGATGATAATTACACTGTAGCTTTGCTTTCAAGAGTTCCTGAGGAACAGAAGAAAGCACAGCTGGATGGCAATAAATTGGAAGTGACACGAGTTTAGATGTACCGATAACAAATGTGGTCTTTCCACGAGAACATACCTGAACGCTAAGTAAAGTAGAAGGCCTGCAGACGTCCCCTGCCCACCCCATGCACACACACATACACATTTGCTTAAGGCACTTTGGGCTTCGAGAGGCCCTCGGGATAACCTCATTCTAGCTGGAGAAATTGACTCCATTGTTTGGTGGTGGGGGAGCTGCTCCAAACCACTCCTCCCCTATGCTCCGCTTCCCACCCACCCCCAGTCCCGGTGAGTGATCAGGCCCTAGAATAGACTGTCAGCTGTTCCATTAACTCTGGCATATTTATATTCTGAGAACCGCCACTTACTCTAATAGGTTTTCTGAAGGTGGGCGACTACAGCTTTCTGTGCAGGCCCAGAAGACACACTGGGGCCAGATGTTATTTAACCACCGTCTGCCCTTCAGTATCACACACTCATTGCGTAGTCTTGCTTAAATATGATGGTACTATTCAAATAGCAGATGGACTACAGAAGGCAAAAAATTATTATTATACTCACCATCCTGAGTCATACTTTTATGAATGAATAGTTGGAAATACTTTGACTTATATATCCTGGCTTTTTTGTATGGGATCTCAGTGGAGCAACAATAACAGTGCAGGCATTAGTTTGGATGTTTGGCTTCTGTGTGACCAGACTGGGGAGTTCACTGTCTGCATTTGTTGGGAGGCAGGGGGGAGGGGGGGGAGGGGAAAACAAATGGTCAAAATCACAATACTGAAGTAGCTGCATGCTTATACAGGTCACGCCTTTTGTGTTTCAAGGGTAGATGGTGTCAGAGGTCAGACATTTGCGATATCATTTCCCCTTTCGCTGCTGAAATTTGGCGTTATGTGCAAACTGTTAAATTAACATTTAACCCAGATGACCTGCTGGGTTTTTTTGTTTGTTTTTTGCTGATTCCGGTTACACTTAATTATATTGTGGTGATATATGACTTTATGGCTCACTGACTGCTGAGTAGGATACTCAGGAAAAAAGAAGCTATTATTGCAGAAGTATACAGTTAGTTTTAATTATACAACAGTTTTGCCTTCTTCTTCTGGTCTCTGTGAGATTATATTTCTGGCATCCATTTCTTTCCTATGTCATAAGGTCACTTTTTAACAAGTTAAGCATCTCCTAACAGACACAGATCAATCAGTTGTTTTCAAAAAAGACATCCCAGTTTTTGTTTGAGGTGGCCTCAGACGGCAAAAAGAAAATAATGAATATGATGTATTACTAGTAGACTTAACCCCTCACCTCTACTCACAATTGCTGTGGGACGCTATCACATTCCTAGCATTGACAGGAAAGCCTCTGGGAAAATGGCGTGGTTGCACGTCGTGCCATTGACACCCTTAATGTGTTTTTAATAGCTCCTTCATAATGATGAAAAACGGCCTTGAGCGGCTCAGGACTGGAGGCTTTATGGCTCGGCAGGACCGGGACGCGGCTGCTGCTGGTGGCCCGCTGCTTTATGTGGTGATAGAGACGAGGCCGGTCAGGGTCTTGTAGTTTTATGACAGATGAACGTCGGAAGGCTCTTCAAGTTCTCTGCTTTAATGGCAGTACATGACACGCACTATAAATGGCTGTTCGATTATGTGTGAATACTGTAGGCAGTCATACTAGCATTTGTGGTTTTGCTGGTGCAGGAGTACCTGGATGTCCTGGGCCGTCCGATGGTACTCGCCGGGACTAAAGCCAAGCAGGTGCTGTGGACAAACGTCTACCAGGATGCACTGGTAAGCGAGAATTTATAATCATAATGAATTTATAAGCATATCCTGTGCACGTATAGGCTAGGAGTTGATACACTGACAGTACAAAGCAGTGGTGAAGTCATACTATTTTTTTTATTTTTTTTATTTTTTTTTTTTATTTTTATTTTTTTTTGCCTGTCCCATTTGGTTCTTTAGCCGTCAGAATTGTTGTCTGAAGACCAACAAGGATACCCAATGGATTTATTTTGCCAAATGGATCATCATGGCATTGCCGTATTGGTCCATTTGATCGACCTTTGTTTTTATTATTTATTTTATTTTATTTTCCGTTGTTACAGACGGGACAGACATGAGTGAGGGATAGGAAAGGGAGAAAGAAAGAGGAAGGAAAAGAAAAACAGAAGGGGAGAGGGACAGTGAGAAAGGGGGGAAAAAAAAATATCTCCGGGATCACCTGTTGAGAGAAAAAGAATAGAAAACAAGCAAAAAAAAAAACAAAACAAAGCAACATACTATACACAACACCATCGCATTAATCTAGCTAAGTGTAAACAGCAGTAAATACTAAATATTGAATGTTGTTGTGCAGCACGCAGGACAGACAGCGCACAATGTGCTTTGAAGTAGCAGCCAAGAAAGGTGTGATTTAAGTCTACAAACAGTGAACACCTGTGTGCACACCTGTGTGGATCGGCGCGCTTGTAATCAAATGGTTTCCCCATGTAATGGTCTGCAAGAGGATGTAGAGAGCCATAGCCCTGTCCCCCAGGGCATGAAGCAGGCATGGAGGAGATCCAGGCCCCAGACATCCAGAGGCCCCAGAGTGCAAGAGCCCAAGGAGGACCACCGGAGGGGCATCCGTGCCACCTTCATGGGAAGGGCTGAGGATCCCCAGACGAGGGGTCACCCAGTAGCCACCGGGCAGAAACTAGAGGGGGCTGCACCGGCGTGCCCGCCGGCAGCCAGCTGTGCCAGAGTGAACCGAGCCGCAGGCACAGAGGCCGGAGGCCCGAGGGCCCTCCGCGCCCCGGAAGAGGCCTGACTGAGCAGCAGGCGCCAGGCCCCGCCAAGTAGCCACCGGGAGTGAGCTGGCACATGACCTGAGCGCCCAGCCCCGGACACCAAGAACCAACAATGCACCGACCCCTGTCATACTAGTCATACTATTTTTAAAGCAGGGGGCACTTTCATTGGCTGGCATATAAAGTGGTTTATTTTTTGCAAATCGCTGTAAATCGTCAGGTCACTTTTATTCAATTCAATTCCATTTCACTGCTAGTTTTATTTATATAGCATCAAATCACAGCATTTAACTGCCTATGAACAAGCACTTGGCGACAGGGGGAAAGAAAAAGTCCAGTTTTTCACAGGAAGAAACCTCTGACAGAAGTTTTCTCTGGGAAGACCAGCCATCTGCCGCAACCTGTTGGGGGTTGGAGGTCTTATCATTTACTAATTTGGGCATGACTGGTATGTAGAAACACGGTGCGTTCGAGATATGTTGGACTCATGTTCCTGAAAACATGAGTTTGCCGTTAAAAGAATTCACGCGGCAACAACAGTGAGAAAGAAATGGAATTTTGCAAAACAAACAAAAAAAGGGAGCTATGATGTCGTTTATGTGGGGTGTCCATACCTTGGTTTATGGTGGGATTAGTCACCCATCTGGCCACCTTTTGCGTTTGCCCCCGGTAAACAGTGTTTCATATTTTTGTTGTCATCTATATCTGGGCATGTGCTTTAAGGATACAATTAATTCAATTTCTAATGTGTTTTATTAGGGTTTGGGCCTTGTCATCACCGGCACAATGCCGGTCTTCAACCTCACTGCTGATACTGCAAGCTCTCAGGTAAAAGCAACACTGCAACATAGGATGTGACCTTAAAATAGCTGTGCTTTTGCACTTTATCATTATTATTTAGTAAATATAATGTTTTTGGGTTGGTTTTTTTTACATCTATCCAAGCAGGTAGGGCTGTAAAGTTACTAAAAACAGACACAAGTTGGAGGAGCAGGTTTTATTGGAGGTTTTATTTCTTGCTGTTGACCATCATCAATCATTTGTAACAGTGTCCGCCCAGCTGCTCTTCTATGCAACACCTCCCCCCTGAGGTGACGACAGACATCACAGCAACTCATCTGTACTATCTACTAACATCCATAGATGCATCCAGCTTTCAGTATCCATGACCAAAGTATTTACTCTGAGCTTATCACAAAGGCTTAAAGCAGCAAACCGACTCAGTTTAAGATAGACTGTGAAAATATGTGCTAATCAGATTGTGCACAAAGTGATAAGTCAGAGATGGCATAGAGATGTTCTTAGCACGCTCACGGCACAGCTACCAGCCCCGTGTGATTCTCTGATACTAGCAGGGGCTGTGGATAAAATGCTTATAATTGCTTTATGTCTTCTGCATACAGAACCAGCTCATCCTTGGAGTCATGGGAGTAGACATTGCAATTAACGAAATCAAAAAGAAGACACCTACATACAGAGTGAGCATGTCGCTGAAGATGTCTCTTGTGTTACTTTCAGATATGTGTGGTTTTTGAATAATTTCACCATTCCCTTTTGTGCTGTGCAGCTTGGAGCTAATGGCTACACCTTTGCCATCGATCCAAATGGTTATGTACTGCTGCATCCCAACCTTCGGCCTAAGGTAGACCCAGTTATTAACACTTCTGTGCATCTAAAGAGTTGTCAATGTAAAATTTTGGACATTATTCCTGCTGACTGACGTTCACCCTCCTCCTCCATCTTCCACTGCTTTCTCTCTCTGTGCAGATCATTAACTTCAGGGAGCCCGTCACTCTGGATTTTTTGGATGCAGAACTGCAAGACAGCAACAAAGAGGAGGTGCAGAACTATTCCCGTGCATTATCATGACTGTCACCACCTGTGTTTTATGCAATTTGTGTTACATTTAACCTTTTAACTGTCACTTGTTTTCAACCATTTTTGTCTTTCATTATGAACACTCAGGCCACAGCCTCTTTGTTTCGCTTGCCTTTCAGATCCGCCGACAGATGATTGATGGCAAATCAGGGCAAAGGAAAATCAAGACGCTCATTAAATCAGTTGATGAGGCAAGTCATCAATATATGAAACTCAATCATGATCCAAAGTAGCACCTTACTGAATGGTGTTGTAATGAGTTTGAAGCGCTCGGTATGTTTAGTGTCTGTTGTTACTCTCCGATTATGGGAGGAGGTGTGAAGGTTACCTATCGCTGTCTTTTTGTGGTTGCCAACAGAGGTACATTGACGAGGCCGTGCGGACGTACACGTGGACCCCTGTGGAGGGTACAGATTACAGGTAGGTTGGAAATGCAAACATGCATCACCTGACCGTCAGAGAAAAAGATGGCGCAACTTGAACCTGTGAGTGAAGTCCAGATTTTACACTTTAAATTGTTGAGTGTTGAGTCACAAGTCTCAGATATCTGCTTGACAGCTTCTGCCTATGAATGTTTGTGAACAGTAGCTTCCCTGAATTAATGGCGGCTCGGTAATGAATTTGACTAAAAATTAAAAAAGCCACTTCTTTGTCTATATTTGCTAACATTTCTGAGGAGTAGCGTAAATTAACTGCTTAGTTTACTCATCTCAAAACTCGGTTGAACATTTGAAGTTGTATCATAATGACATTTCCTCTAGGCAACACTCTGCAAATTACAGTTTATGACATTCGGTAGTCCTACAAATGCCTGATTTGTGTTTTTTATTACGTCTGTTGGCTGCGTGCCTAGTCCTGGCAGAGTGCATATGAGGCTTTCGCTGCACAGTCCTATTAATATCCAACTCAAATGGATATTCCAGTGTATTTAAGAATCTGTGTGAAACTCAAATAACCCGACATCCGAAGCTCTGCACAGTAGTGTATCCTACATTGTGCAGTTCAAGGCTCATAGAATTTTTTTTCTGTTTGAGTTTTAATCTCTTCCTATTATATCTGTGAAGACTTCTATTTTAGGCTTGCGTGGCAACAAAGATCAAGAAATGGGACATCTCTGTCCCGTTTAAATTCTGCTTTCAGCGATGACTGTTTGTGCAATTTATGACCTATTATGTCTTAATGGTGATGTATTGCAGGGTAAAAGTGACGTACTTTCACAGTGGCCTCATTAGTATTGGATAAAAATCAGGCTCTCTGAGGTGTTTTCTATTTTTTCCATCTTTATTGTTTAGGATCACTCTTACTGCGTTTACTTGCGTCATTTGTAGCTTCAGATGGCAGCTGTTTCCCGGAGAAAAAGCTTTGATGAACTGATTGTACACAAACTGCTCAGAGCCACTCAGCAGACAAATGCTTCCTGTATTTCTTGTTTCATTAGCATTTCATACAATGCAGGGGTACTTGGCGGTATGATTATTATTAGTTTAATTGTTCTTTATTTATTGTTTTTCTTTTTTATGTCTTGGATTTTATTGTCTTATTTGATTATGTGAGATTTTATATTATAATGTAATTATTATTTATGTGGAGCCCAGGAAGGACTGTTCCATCTTTTTTATAGATTAAGGGGAATTCAAATAAACTATAAACAAAGAAAGCAAGTGGCTGGTGAATATAGTGGATCTTCATCAGCTAAACTAGTGAAACTAAAGAAGGTTGGCCACAGTTTTAATGGTAATTGTTATCATTGCCAACAGTCTATAGTGTCAAAACTCCCATTAGCTGCCTCACTTTGACTCAAGAAGAAATACAGCAAATTAACAGTTTCCAGCCAATACGTGAATTTGATTATGATGCCGGTTTCCAACTCTATATTTTTAATCATAGACTACACCAAAGTAGCTTTGGATGATTCAAAGTTCCAAATAATCCTTATTTACCTTTAACAGCCCCATCCACTGTCTGAAACAAGTCATTTGAGCTCTTTCCGCTCCTTCCTTTCGATTGGCTACCCCTCTCTAACAGAAGGGTTGAACACAGCAGATGGCGCTGTTTTACTGAAACCTAGAGTTGTGTATTTGAGTCTGTTTGAGCATTAGAGCCTCATCAATTTATTGGCAGGCCGATATTATCATCAATATTAGCTATAAATACTGATCGTTAAATTGCTAGATGCAGGTAAAAGATGTTAGGATTTTTTTATTTTTTAAAATTTTGTGTGTCTTAAAAGATAAATGTCGGCCAATGTATCAGAATATTGGAACTTTAAATCACCAAATACCTGTATCAGCCTTAAAAACTCCTATATCAGTATTTCTTGCATATGCATAGACTTGATTTTTTTGAGAACAGAAAATAAAGAAAAGCAAACTAGGCATGCAGTAAAGCACATATGTATTTTGTGTATTTGTGGCTTTTAACATAATCTTGGATTAAATGTTCCTGTTTTTTTGAATCTTTTCACCTCAGTCTAGGGTTGGTACTGCCTACATATAGTGAGAACCACATCAAGGCCAATCTAAGTGACCAGATCCTCCAGGTGCAGTGTAAGTACTCTTGGGTATACCCAACATCCTTCACTCTCTGTCTCTACTACTCTCTTGCCTCTCTGCTCTCCGCCCAATATGACCTTTACGCTCTGGTTCAGTCCTCTGTCCCGGGTCTTCAACATCATCATAGAGAGTGTCCGAGCGGAGGCACCTGCCCAGTCCCCCCCCTCCCCCTCTCCTTCACTCCTTGTCTTCGCTCTATCTATGCTCTCTGATAGGCAGGATCATTCCTGAGTCCCCCCGACTCCTCTTCTGCCCCCGTTCCCTCCTGTCTTCATGCTGTGCTGTAAAAACGGTGATGTTTTTTCTTCACACTGGCTGAAGAAAAAAAACAACTGAACTAACAGAAAGGTGAAAGCTGTGGTCTTACTGTGTTACTCAGGTGAAAATAATGGTGACCTTTGTGCTATTATTTTTTTTGCCAAATGCTCTCGCCTCTTCTTCCACCAAGTAATGATTCTGAAGCATCTGTGTTCAAAGTATTTGATGTTATGGATAACTGTGAAAACATGCATGCTTTTCACTCCTTATGATGATTTTTTAAAATAATTTTGGGAACTTTTCCTTGTGTTATGTGTGTTATTTTTGATTTGATTTAATTTTTTTGTTAAACTGTGTGAGATGTTTCTCGGCTTTGGAATCATTCGACTGATAAACTCCCACATGGCCTGGGATACTGGCTTGTCAACTGTGGGAGTTTGGATTTTTTGTGGGTCTGAATGGGGACACGTGTTGTCTCTCTCATTCTTTCTTTGTCCAGACCCCATTACTTCCCTCTTTTCCTGGTGCATTTGATTTTTTTCCCCATGGTTATCTCTCATAATTACTGGTTTGTCTTTGCTGTTTTTTTCTTTTCCTAGATTGTCATGTTTTGTTTTGTTTTTCCTTTCTTCCGTTGGTTTCCGTTTCCTCGTTTGCTCTTGCAAATAAGATGTTTGCTCTTCATTTCTTTTTTCTCTCTTGTCTTGTTTGACTTTAATTGGTTTCTTTTTTTTCAAGAAAACAATATTTTTATTCAAACAGTAATTGAATAAAATATTGTCTGTGATCCTCCCTTCCCACCCGATCCCCTGTTTCTTTTCTTGCTCACTCCTTCTCTGATGGATCCACACAGTGTCATACACCAAGGGCAAGTATACTCCATATTGGTCCACGTTCCCTACCTCTACTTCCTACTCCCTACCGCTTCCTCCCCTTTCCTACACCTCTCATCCTAAACCTTCTCCCGCTGACCCCCTCCCTCCCTTCCCTCACCCATCCTAGCCTGCTTGCCTCTGTTCCTGCCCGTCTTGCCTTCAGGATTTCCTCCCCTTTCCCTCTTTTTTTCTCCTCCACTTTCTCCTCTAATCCCTCCTTCCTCCTCCTCCTTCTCACTCTCTTGCTGCAGCTCAGATCCCACATCTCTCACAGTGGCTCCTCCAGTCCCCAACCTCGACCACCTTCTCTCATATCCACTGCTCCAGAATCAGAAATAAATAAATAATTAAACAAACAGCTGTACCCAAGGAAGACAGATATTCATGTTTTCTGTTAAAACTTGTCTTTTGCTCCCTGCACCTCAGTCCTTTTCCTTTTGTAGATAGCTCCAAACACGTTGTCTACCTTCTTTCCTCTGCCTCTCTCTTCCACTTCATTTGCTTTGACTACATTTCTCTCTTTCCCTCATTTTTCTCTTCCTCACCTTCTCCATTTCTCTTTGGCTCTCTTCTTCTTCTCTTTCCGTATTTTTCTTACAGTGTAGTTTATAAACGTCTTAACTAAGTCTAACACTAAGACTCAGGTATTGATAGATATTTAATTAATTAAATAAATATGTATACATTTTGTGGAATATCTATTGTTATTTGGGCACATCGAGCCCTACTAAAAGATCTGTAATTATTCAATGCAAGTCTGTGCAAGTTACTAGCTATAATAATATATCAGCTATTGATAGTGATGGCATTTATATAGTATAATAGGGATATGTTGAAGTCATGATTTTTTTAAAGGCATCTATATATAAATACACTGTTTGTTAGCTGCAGCAGTATCTCATGGCTGGGAGCATTGCAGCTTGCAGACTGCAGACCTACAGTCTGAGCTGTGTCCTGCCCTCTCAGGTCCTCCCATATTGTCAGGTGTCAGGGTGCCAGTCGGCATGGCACCTCACTTCTATGTCGTCCCTCTGTACCCCCTATCTCCATCAGCTTGTCTCCCTCCCTCCTCACCCCTCAGACTGCCAGGTGCACGGCCCAACGCTTCCTCAATAAACCTGACCCCGGATGTGCATGGCATTGTGGGCGGAAAACTACCTGGGCACTCTATTTTAGCTCTTCAAATGAATATTTAATTCCTCTTCTGGACGCAGTTGCAGGTCACGACTTAATGAGAAAATGACATGTCGGATTCATCGCAGACTCACCTGCTGGTTGATATTTGTGTTCTGTTTTGTCTGTGATAGATTCACTGAAGTTGCCCTTTTGACATGCCCTTCACAATGCAATGCATTTCCTCTGATTATGTGTCTCTCCGAGTCCTCTCTCCTGCCAGTCTGAGGGGTGACCACTTCCATCAGGACCTTCACCCACCTCCCCCTGCAATAGTTGGCCATGTTGATGCCTGCCTGATCTAAAAGCACTCACCGCGGATAACCTGTCTGAGAACTCACTTCCTGACAAATCAAGTCAGTTCTCCGACATCCCAAATATGTTAGATTGAAACCCGACACAATCAGAAAATGTTTGCCGGCAAAATAACAAACCAGAAACCAAAAGTGTGAGTGCTTCTGAAAGTAAAACGGTCTTCCATTGAGTCAGGTTCCTTTTTAGGCACCATATTGGCTAACGCTAGTGTTCCCATGATACCTCAGTGTTGCTATGGTAAACTCCCTTCTGCGTCCCCGCACCTCTGAAGAACAGCTGCTGTTTATCCACAACTCCCCACTGCTCTGCCCACTGCTCTTCCTGGATAATCTTCCCCTTTCTGTTGCAGATTTTGAGTCACTGCTGCCAAACACTTTTGAGTCTGAAGGACATGTATTCATTGCTCCCAGGTAGCCTTGTCTGTGATTGCTGCCTGTCGTTAATGGTCATCGGTTTTCGGTGCCGTCTTTGCATCCTGTTTTCTTTCCACCTCGTATTTCAAATTTTCTTGTATGGTTTGATTTTACATTTTGAGTGGTGTGTTTACTCATAGTTAAACGTTCATTTGACAAAAATTATATTTATGAGGAATAAAATTCATCTGGTTTTGATTTTTTTTCCCATATTATTCATAAATTGTATTCCCCAAGTTGCACTCATTACACGAGACCACTGAAGACACATCAACCCTTCTTGCCTGCTGCTACGGTCGTGCTGCATGTTTTACACAAATTAAGCATTATTAATGCATTTGCACAATGTATTGTAAGGATTACTGAAGCTATTGGGCAAAAAATATCATCTGCATGTGCATACAGCCTATAATATGCTCGGTATTGCAGTACAAGTCCACCTTTTGTTTTGACTGACACCACTATAGCACATTAAAGCTTTGCCATGTGCATGCGGCACACAATGGCATCAAGTAATGTGTGTATGGGTTCGTGCATCTTCCATCTCCATTGTGTGTCCATCTATGAGGAGCAAGTGAGGCAGAATAAGAGTAACGAGCTCTATTTTTGCCTTCTCTTTGAATTAAAACACTGCGTCTCCTCCTCAGGGAGTACTGCAATGATCTGGAACTGTCCAACAACAACACTGAGTTCCTGCTCAACTTCATTGCTCTAATGGAGAAGGTGACACCAGACTCCAAACAATGTGAGTTTCATTTTCTTTTCACCCACACAGTAAAGTCACAGTTTGTTCTACATTAAATAATTCACCATGAGCTTGTCTAGTGATATTCTGTAAACATATCCCATAAAAAGGCAAAATAAACAGCAGTGATCCAACTAATAGGTATTTTCTTCGTAGCCAGAATGTGATGTAACCTATTGCCTGTTGCCTAGATACAGTTAAAAAGCATCAGCAAGCCTCACTTCTGCACCTGATGACATGTTTCTTTCTTGTGACGAGCACAGTTTATTTCGAGATAATCCCACATGCATTATCCTGCTGTCGCAAATCCTCCAATAATGAAAATGTGTATTAATTCACAGCTGTAAATAGTACGTAACAAATGCAATATTAAGCTTTCGGTGAGAAATATTTAGTAATAACCACAGCAGCTGGGTAAAAGAAAGTTGTTAGGTTGTTTTGTTTTGTTTGCCAAGGAGGTTATGATTTTGTTTGTGTCTGTAAATACGATGGCCGGAAAAGTTTTGAATGAATTCTGATAGAAGTTTGTAGCAGTGCAGAGTGCAGTCATGTTAAAAATCCAGTATAATTCTGTTTACATCCACTAAAGTCTTCAAAGTCGACTTAATGATTTTTTGACCAAAAGCCTATTTAAAGGTGTGGTGTGCATTATCGACATATAAAAAGTACCACAATTAAAAATATATTACATTTATCTTTGACCTGGTGTTCAAGGTCAAAAAAGCCAAAGTGATAATAACAATATATAGAGCTATTTAAATATTTGTTTCTACCTGTGGTTGTTTGTATTGACAGTATATAGGTAAATGGGGAAGTATATATCACATTTCAGTTTGCATCCAAATCATCTTATGTTTGACCTGTGACGTCACTCTGACCTGCCTTTCTTTCAAATGTACCACAAAATGTGCTGCAAGTGTTTTCAGGAGAAGGACAATGAGCTGCCTAGTTGTGCCTATTATACCTACTCATACATAATGTTTGTGTAATCGAAGTAAGCGAATGTCATGCTACCCGTATCTGATTTTAACCCTTATCTGAGTGCTTCCTGTTTGTGCTAAGTATAAATGAAACGTGATTGATAAAGTCATTCTTTTTTGTAATTAAGTGTGTTTATTTAGAGCCTTTTGCTTGTGCTTTAGATATGAAGCCTTTTGAACTCATTTTGAACATCACTGGAGATTAACATTGTCACCTCGATTATCTTGTTTTCGTTATGAACTGACCATTAGGACTGGACGCTGGAATGAATGAGCCATTTACTCTGTGTGTATCTATGAGGATGATGAGATGTTACTTATATAAATGACGAAGCTCAAATGGACAAAAACGTTGTCATTTAACAAAAATATCAGCAGTAAGCGAGACAGTGTGCAGGAGTTAAATTGTATTTATAACCTTTCGCCCATCCAGGTGTGCACAGATTCTACATCAGATGTTTCTACAGCTTTGTCCCATTAAAATAGTGCAAAATTATATACATGGCCTATCGTGCCTGTCTTAATTTATTATTGGTTCCATACCATGTGTGATATGGGGCAAAATAACCATGCAGTCTCAACGCATGGTTTAGTTCTGAGCATCTGTAGCAATTATTTAGTATCCCTTTTTCCTTGTTTCTTGCAGATTGCGGATTAGGGCTGTCATAATATTAGTACCTTTTATGATGAGTATTGACACTCAGTATATATCAATAAAGACGTGGTTTGACGACCGTCAGTATAGTGTCCAGGTTTTAGGCAGAGAACACAATCACTAACGTCTGATGCAAACCTAGTCTTGTTTTCGATAGGCAGGTCTGAAATATGACAGAAACCGCTCAGAGAAGAGAAGAGCTTCAAGGGTTAGTCCTAGTAGGCTTTCAAGGAGGAAAGAGTTAAAATCGGGATTTGGTCCACACGTTCCACATTGGGCATCTGATATAGACCATGTGTCGCCTCAGTGCAGCTGTCAAATATGCACAAATTGTTGTTGTTTTTTCTTCTTTTCAAGAACCATAAAATACGCTTTTTCATCGGGTTTTAAATGTAGAAGAACTGCTGAACTAACGATCCAGAATACCTGACATCTGCTATTAATGCAGTGTCACCTCAAACACCATCACTGTCAATCAGACAGTTACCAGTCCTGGATTATTACCATGGTGTTAACACAATCTCTATATTTCATTTTTTGAATATAACGACTATCATCAGCTACTACATGGCAGCACCCCTAATGTGGATTAAACTCTCTAATCTCTCTTATCATGCTAGGTGACAATTTGCTCCTTCACAACCTCATTCTGGACACGGGCATCATCAGACAGTTGGTCGAGAAAGTGTGGAAGAATAAAGATTTGAACACGTGAGTGTGACCAGCCAGTATTGAGGGAAGTGCATTTTAAGATTTTTGGATATTGATTTGAAGCCCCTTTCTGTCTTTGCTTCCACCTGACATTTAGATACGGCTTCCTGGCTGTGTTTGCTGCAACAGACGGAGGTATAACAAGAGTGTTTCCAAACAAGTAAGTGCACTCTTCATCGAGGCCCGTGTGTCTGGACTCCAGCTGCTTTGTAGTTCTGATACATTTTTCTCTTTGTTCTCTTTTGAAGTGGTATGCTGTTAAGTTTCAAAAAACATGTGGGATAGGTAAAGCAGGCAGCTTATACGTGAGACAATTACAGCTCTGGTATCTCTTGTTTTAAACCTTAGGGCTGCAGAAACCTGGGAGGAAGACCCTGAGCCGTTTAATGCCACCTATTACCGCCGCAGCCTCGACAACAAGGGTTACATCTTCCGGGCGCCTTATCGAACAGGTGAATGATGCTCTTAGTCTTGAGTTATATAACTCGCCTCGTAATAGAAAAGGCTGTTTGTTTCTAACCTCGCTCTCTTGGCTCGTTTTCCCTTGTTTGTAGCCAGGGACGAGCAGCTGAACCCAGAAAATGACACCGTAGGTATTCTGGTCAGCACAGCTTTGGAGATGACAATAGGAGGGAAGACCATCAAACCTGCAGGTGGGTACTCTTCTGAAAGAGGAAACAAATTGTTGTGATATAATGATAGATGTTAAAGAAAAGCTTTGGGAGCGAGATAATTACACGTCTGAGTTTTTTATTTTGTCACTTTGTGTTGGCATGTCTCTGCTCTGCATATATCTATACCTTTTACACACCTGTCGTTTTCTTCTGTGTGCTTTGAAACTTTCTTTGTCGCTTCCTCAGTTGTCGGAGTGAAGCTAGACCTCGAAGCCTGGACGGATAAGTTTAAGATTCTTGCCAGCAACCATACAGACAGCCGACAAGGCTCAAATACGGTAAAATACATATGTTTAATATCCATCCATCCATCCATCTTCATCCGCTTTATCCGAAGCCGGGTCGCGGGGGCAGCAGCCTAAGCAAAGAGGCCCAGACCTCCCTCTCCCCAGCCACCTCCTCCAGCTTATCCGGGGGAACACCAAGGCGTTCCCAGGCCAGCCGAGAGATATAATCTCTCCAGCGTGTCCTGGGTCTGCCCCGGGGCCTCCTCCCGGTGGGACATGCCTGGAACACCTCACCCAGGAGGCGCCCAGGGGGCATCCTTGTCAGATGCCCAAACCACCTCAGCTGGCTCCTTTCGATGTGGACCAGCAGCGGCTCTACTCTGAGCCCCTCCCAGATGGCCGAACTTCTCACCCTATCGCTAAGGGAGAGGCCAGCCACCCTTCGGAGGAAGCTCATTTCCGCCGCTTGTATCCGCGATCTCGTTCTTTCGGTCACTACCCACAGCTCGTGGCCATAGGTGAGGGTAGGGACGTAGATCGACCGGTAAATTGAGAGCTTTGCTTTTACACTCAGCTCCCTCTTCACCACGACGGACCGGTGCAGCGTCTGCATTACTGCAGCTGCAGCCCCAATCCATCTGTCAATCTCCGGCTCCCTTCTCCCATCACTCGCGAACAAGACCCCGAGATACTTGAACTCCTCCACTTGGGGCAGGAACTCATCCCCGACCCGGAGTGGGCACTCCACCCTTTTCCGGCTGAGAACCATGGCCTCAGATTTGGAGGTGCTGATCCTCATTCCTGCTGCTTCACACTCGGCTGCGAACCGCTCCAGTGCGAGCTGGAGGCCCTCACCCGATGAAGCCAACAGAACCACATCATCCGCAAAAATCAGAGATGAGATTCTCAGGCCACCAAAGCGAAAGCCCTCCGCCACTTGGCTGCGCCTAGAAATCCTGTCCATAAAAATTATGAACAGAACCGGTGACAAAGGGCAGCCCTGGCGGAGCCCATCACCCACCGGGAACGAGTCCGACTTATTGCCGGCAATGCGAACCAAGCTCTTGCAACGGTTGTATAGGGATCGAATGGCCCGTAGCAATGGGCCAGACACCCCATACTCCCGCAACACCTCCCACAGGACACCCCGAGGGACACGGTCGAATGCCTTCTCCAAGTCCACAAAACACATGTAGACTGGTTGGGCAAACTCCCATGCACCCTCAAGTATCCTCGAGAGGATGAAGAGCTGGTCCAGTGTTCCGCGACCAGGACGAAAACCGCATTGTTCCTCCTGTATGTTTAATATAATATACGTAATTTTTTTATTTGGCTAACACTGTTTTTTTTCCTTGTCTGTGACAGTGTGGACCAAACAGGGGCTGTGAAATGGACTGTGAAGCCAACAGTGATGTAAGTATTGATGCAAATTTTAACTGAACCTTCTGAATCTGAGCACTCCCCAGCTTATCTCTGTACTTCCATTTAGCAGTGCATTTCTGTGTCTGTCTGCAGGATCTGCTCTGTTATTTAGTAGATGACGGCGGATTCCTAATCATGTCCAATCAGAAGGACGACTGGAACAAGGTTTTATTAAAAAAGAATTCGTTCTTCCGCTGATCGTAGCCTCTCGCTTAGCTTTACACTGAGCTTGGCCTCGTGTTTTTTATCCCCACAGGTGGGCATGTTCTTCAGTGATGTTGACCCCTACTTGATGTACGCGCTCTACAACAATTCTTTCTACAACAGCAAACAATCGTTTGATTACCAGTCTGTTTGTGAACGGATGCCCAACAGCGAAGCCGGAGCTGCACCCAGAGGAGTGTTCGTGGTAAGATAACACTTGAAAGAGAGATACCGTGAGTGAAATGAAGGAGGCAGAGTAGAAGACAATTAGTTTAATCAATGCATGAACGTATGGGGAAACTATAGCTGCAAAAATCAGATCAGCTACTGACTTTTTAAGAATTATTTTTTGTTTAATTGGACTAATATCAGATTCCAGGGTGAACTCGTGAGAGATATCGCTTTTATATTAAAGTGGAGGCAGATAAGAAAAAAGGTTCCATTTACTTTATAGACTTTCTCCACACAGGTGTCAGTGGATGTGGCGTCAATGGCAGGAGTTTGATTCCAAAAGCAGCCCGAATGTAGCCTAATGGGTGTTTGATTGAACTTAAATATTGATTTTATTTTTTATTTCCCTCTGAATCTGTAGCCCACTATTGCAGATTTTGCCAACCTGGCTTGGTGGACATCAGCTGCTGCATGGTAAGATTATTAATGTATAGTAACATACAGCAAGTGTTATACGTATTACAAACTCATAATATTTGTTGTTATTAGCCAGCATTATTTCATAGATCCATAATTTGTTAATACAAAAAGAAAAAAGAAAAAGGTTGGGCCAGGTGAACCCTGCTCACATAATATTTGGATTTAATTCAAAGTGTTGAATTTATATTTTACTTCTCTTCACTGTTATTTTAAATACCCAAAGACCATAATTTGGACAGATGAAACAAACATTAACTTGAAACAAAGCATGCCACATCATCTGTCAAACATGGTGGAGGCAGTATTATGGCATGAACATATTAACTGGGCCAGTAGGGTTTCATGATGTTGTGACTGCTAAAGCAGCAGGATGAGCTGTGACGTGTACAGGGCTACACTCTCAATCTCAGATTCAGCTAAATGCTGCACAATTTATCAGACAGCGCTTTGGGGTGAAAATGGATAATGACCCGAAGGATAGTGCAGAAACACGAAGGAAAAAAATGGTATATTCTTCAATGATCTCAGCCCAACAGAGCGCATTTTTCACACACTTAAAAAAGGCTGTTTTAAATGACTACATTTAAAACAGTCCTTATATTTAAAATAATGTTAGTATGGGAGACTATGTAAAACAATGTGTATAATACCTGAACAGTTACTGCACATATTTTTTGTTAAATTACTTGAATTAA
Source organism: Neolamprologus brichardi (assembly GCF_056152115.1). Classification (NCBI taxonomy): domain Eukaryota; kingdom Metazoa; phylum Chordata; class Actinopteri; order Cichliformes; family Cichlidae; genus Neolamprologus; species Neolamprologus brichardi. The sequence continues at coordinate 19,515,091 of NC_142108.1, forward strand.
AGCTGAAAGTCTGCATTTCAATCACATTTTATACTGTACTGTATTGCACTGCCATCATTGTCATAGTTATTTCTGTGGTCAGGTAATTGTGACTCGTTTTGTAAAATTTTATGGCTTGCCATACTCATTACCTGGACTGCTGCATGTGCAGTAGTCCTGCTAACAAAAAAGCTTGACTCATGATTTTAATTATTGCACAATGTTAAATTAAATGCAAAATACATTGCAGAAGACGGGTTTTTTTTGTCCACAAGTTGAATTAAAAACAAATCCTGTCTCTTCAGGTCCTTATTCCAACAGTTCATATATGGACTGGCATACCACAGTTGGTTCGTCACAGGTGGGTGACATGTTTTATACGATACCATTTTTATAACGATATTGGAAAAAAGGTTTAAAAGTGCTAAAAGTAGATTTTGATCAAACCTATTTGGAGCTTTAAGCCAACAGCAAATAAACCTTAAATCCAAATATAGTGAAAAAATTACACATGACATACATCTTTGGGCATTAAGCTGAAAATCAGACTGAGAAATGAGTTAAAGAGATAATCATTTCCTGTTGTGTTTTTTTTTTTTGTTTTTTTTTTTTTGGATGCAGATGAGGTGGATGCCGAAGGAATCGACTCTAAAGAGAGAAGCTGTGTAATGATCCAGACCCAGTACTTCTTTAGTAATCTCAGCAGTTCCTACTACATACTGCAGGACTGTGGCAACTGCTCCAGGTCTGTATGCGTGACATAGTACTCTTAACACTCACACATAATCAGACATGCATATGCTTAGACAAGTAGCATGAAGAATCGCGGTGTGACAGCGACGCAGTTAGTGAGACAGATTCATCTTTCTGTTGGAGTTAATAAACTCTGCTGATGATTAACCCATATCAGCTCTAATGAAATCGTCGTATCATTGGCTAAATGAGCCTTATAAGACTGTCTCATGAATCTCGCTCATCCATTAGCAAATGAGTCTGTGATGTAAGCGAGCAGAGGGGGGTTGTTGACAGAGCTGTCTCTCTCTGCAGGCTGATTCATGCCAAGAGGATAAACAACACCAACTTGCTGTTTGTGGTAGCAGAAAAGATGCCATGCAACACCTGCGAGATAGAGAAGCTATCCCAGGAGGAGAAGGAGTGTATCCTTTTTTTTTTCTTCACATTGTACACCAGCTGGCACAGGAGAAGAAACACTCTGTCATCTCTAGATTTTCTCTCCTCATCACCATACCTGTGGAAACGTGAACATTTCACATTCATTTTAAGGCTATTTTTAAGATTGATGACATGAATTATAGCCAGTCATTTACATGTGTAGGGCTGCATGAGGAATTGGTGCTCAGGCGGATAATGAAAAATTGCACAGAAGAAAGAAAAAGAAATTCAAAGGAGTTTCATTTTCCTTAATGGAGTCAATTTTCAGTCAAGGAGGAGGATCCATGTAAAGAAACGCCTGAGGCACGCTATCGAAAAGGACCCTCCACCTGCTTCGACAGTAACATCGCTGTAAGATTTTCAGATAGCACAACACATGAATATCCACCTTATTCTGAAGAAAAACAAAAACATTATTTAGCATTGAATCCTGGTGCTTGTTAGTTAAATATACTATGTTTAAAATTTGTCACCAGAGCATAGCTAAAATCCTATCGCTATGTTCAGTTGGCTCCAGCTGGGGTTTTGAGCTCTCTCTGATTTTCTAATGCAGCTGGTAACAGTTGGTTCATTATGTAACACAAAAAAATATCCTATTTTTATTCTCAGATCAAGTATTGACCTGGTAATTATATGCCGTTAGGTCCATTATTTGCTGGATAAAGACCCAGTTTTTGTAGATTTGCCTCTGTACACCACTGCAGTGGATTTCAAAAATCAAACAATCAAGATGCTTTAATTCAAGGGATTTTGTGAAATTTGTTGCATTAAGTGTACTGAGGCAAAACTAACAAAAATTGTGTGTACACTTTTAAAGATTTACATCTCACATTAACAGACAAACATTACAGTGACGTTGCAGGTTTTTTCATGAGATCACTGAAAATTACACAAAAGTGCCATCCAAGTCAAAGCATTTGTTAGTTATCTGATTATTTTTTTCAGTCCCAGACCTCAAGATTTCAGTGAGATCATTAGTGATGTGCAGATCGATACTGAAATATCGATTCTTCCGATACCAGTCATTTATGTTCTAGAATCGATTCTCACATTAAAATATCGATGTTTTAGTAATTTAGGGTAAATTTGTGGTTTATCATTAACAGGAGCACAGTGGAAAGAAATTATATCATTTGGATTGTCTACGTTGGAAGGAACTACTTCCTCTTCCGCCTTTCATAGTCATGTGCAAAATAAATGTGTCGCAGCCCCTTGGCGTGCGTACTCACAACAATGGCTGAGCGTAATTGGAGTTGTTGGACGTGCTTTACATCCACAAACAGCCGAGACGCGGTTTGCAATACATGTGGCAAGAAAGTGAGGTGTTATGGCAACGCCACTAACCTTGTCAAACACCTCAGAGTAAATGATATCACCGAATATGACAAGCATATGTTGAGGCGAACTGAAGAGAAGGAGTGGGATAGGTGCTGAAAGAGCGAGACAGGCGTCTCTCACGGAGTCCTTTAGTGCTGCAGGCAGGCAACATGTTCAAATAGCACAACTTCAGTTTTTTTTTATTTCTATATGATGAATTCTGCATTATTAAATGCTAAGAATAAGTAATTTGATGTCCTGTAATCATGATGATGCTATAATTTGAGATACAATAAAAGATACAATAAATAAAATACGTTTTTGTACAAAGTATCGGTATCGGATCAGTATCGTCGATACCACCCTGAATTTTACTTGGTATCGGATTGGAAAGGAAATCAGCGGTATCGCACATAACTAGAGATCATAGCTGAATTTAGTACTTTTTTTAAAGGTGGGGCTAAAGATTTTAAAGTTGACTGGCAAGTCCGTTATTTAGTTTGTGGAGAAATTGGAAGAAGATATGCACTCTGTTTTCATTTTTTATACTCCGTTCATTAAATTGAAGCATACGCTATATATTTGGCAAATATAGCTTGATACATTTTATATATTTGATATACACATTTATACAGTTATATTGAAAAATATAGTAATGTTGGGCTTTTTAGTGTTTAGTATATGTATCACACTTGCATGTTTCAGATCATCACAAATTTTAATATAACGCTCAATTGCAGTTCTTGCTGCCACAACCAGTTATTAGGTTTAGGGAGGAATTACTTTTTCACATAGGTATGGATAGCCTTTATCCCTTAATAAATGAAATCTTCATTTAATAAAAAATTTTTTGTCTAATACTAAAATTTGTTTGATGAACACTTCAACAACACTAAAAACTCAGGAAGGGGTCGATTACATTTGCACAGCACTGTATAGTCAACTAAATAAAAAATTACTTTGTTCAGACTCTGTTGTCAATATAGAGCTCGATGCAGATAGAAGGTAAGATAAAAGTGTTACCAGAGAGCGATTATTGAATGTAAGTGTTTATTTGATGGTGGAAGAACTTTCATATAAACTCAGTTTATAACTCCAGCTTCATTTCTGTGGTTTTGCAGGAGAACACGTCGGACTGCGGGCGAGGTCACTCCTTCCGCCCATCCCTCTACACTTTGCTGCTCATTCAGCTGCTTCTGCTTTATCCAGCTGTCAGTCCTCACATTCTCTCCCTACTACATTAATTTCATTTTCCTGCACTTGTCCTCCTTTTCACCCTCCTTAGCTTCTGTCCCATCCTAAGCCCCCCTCATCCACCTCCTAGCCCCTTCGCCCTCCACCTTGGTATAGTCATAGGTAATTATGGGACTTCCCATCATGGTGAGTTGGAAGCCCTGAGCGCTGTGCTACCCAGCTTGCTTTGGTCTGTGTTGCTTTGTGAAAACAGAGAGACATTTGCGTCCTCACCTTCATCTGCAAGATGAGCTACGGTGGTGCTGGACCACTTGGATCATCAGAGGCAATGTCAGAAAAGAGATATCAAGCCACCCAACCACCCCGTCAAGCCTACAACCATCCCATCACCTTCTCCATCCAGACAAGGGAGGGTGAAAAGGACAGGCCGATCTCCTCGTCAAAGACCTCCCACCACAGACTGGAGAACTGAGGTTGCGTGTCCACCTTCACCTCTGTCTGTCAGAGGGACAGCAGGACTCCTCCTCCTTCTCCTTTCCTCCATCTCAGAGTCTCATCGCTCTGTCATTTGCCTCTTGTAAGAGGCTGTGGACCATTCAGCCAGTAATAGCCACCATAGAAGAAAAATAGCAGAAAAATAAAAGAACTGTTAAGTATACAAAATGTCACGTATAAACTGCTGAAGTGATGAGTATTCTAAACATACAGTATATTTAGGTTTTAACATGAAAAGGAAGTTAAGTGTAAAAAAGACATGAATTAGTTTATGCGCTATATCTACTTGCCAAAATGAGATATACTTTCGTGTGGTCTTATTTTTATAGCCAAAACACGAAGAGGATATGGATTTAGATTTAGGATAAAGCTCGAGAGGAAGAGGAGACACTCGGCAGCTGAATGCTGACTCATAATTACAGATTAATGCTTTTAAAAGACATCCACTGGGGATTAACGTAATTACACGATGGTAATCTCATTTTCTTGAAGTATTTTTCCTCGTACTTACTATTTGAGGTTAGTGCTATCTGGCTTTTATTGTAAAATATGAATCAGTGTTCGGTTGCTGCAGGAACTTGTTGTGTAGTATTCTCCTTTACGATTAATCGACCACGCTGACCTCGGGTTTGGACTGATGTTTAAAGGGGGGAAAAAAAATCTCTGCACCCTCTGATGAAAAAGCTCACCTCTGCCACTCCTCATGAGGCTTCTCCAACAACCTCGACTAACGCTCCTAACCGCAATTTGTATTCGTGCTTTACTTTTGTCACACACTCAAATCTCCCCGCCATAGTAGTTCCAGTTTTTTTGTCCCTTCCTTTCCTCCTCGTCTGTGCTTGGGTTGGGGGGGGTGCTAATCATTTTTCTTTTGGTGTGTGCTTGTATTACCTTTGACTGATGCTGTTCAAACTTCAAAACCATTCGCTGCTGGGGGATAGGGGCTTATCAACATTTCCAACAAAAGTGCAGAAGAGGCCACTAAATATGGTGATCATGTGCAGTAAGTAGTGTGGTTGTAATCCATCGCAGTTTGTCATTTGATCATGTGTGAAAAGTCATTTTAGACTCCCATGTTTAGGAGCCGCTCTGTTTCATAGTGCCTTGATGCACTTTGTTTTGGAACGCATCGGCTGTATAAGAGTAGAGCTACTGTATAGTACCTTTATAAAGCAGCCGTCTTTGAGGCTTTGGACACTACAGGAGCCTAAGACTGAATCTGTTGGCTAAAGAAATAGCTTTACACAGAGCCATCAAACTGACTGGCTCGGCTTAATGTATTTTCCCCTCTTGGCTGTTGTTGCTGTACTCCTCCAACGCCACCTGACTGTCATCATATGGAGTTACTATACCGTTCCTTTACAAAGCCATGTATAGAGCTACACTATCAGTATACAGCGACTTAACTGGCCATAGAGCTTTTTCTGTGTTGTTTTCTTTTCCTTTCTTTTAGGGCCACCTGACTGCTATAGTTCTGCCTGAATCGTATGTGTTTGTGTGTGGATGTATGCGCGTTAGTTTAAAAACCCTCAAAGGGAATGTCTTTTTAAATGAGTCGTGGAGCGCTCGGGGGAAGCAGTTGTGCTCGTGTAACTGTTTTTCCTCGGCGTGTTGCGACAGACAAAAAAAAACAAACAGTGTTGCTGTGGAGAAAAGGGGGGGATTTTATGAAAACAAAAGGAGATCCATGTTGACTGCTTAAATATTAATATACGGGGGCAGAGGAGGCAGAAAGAATGTGTAGTTCATCAGTGTTTTCTGTTTCAAAACCTCGCTAAATGCCTTAGTGTTACACGTATGGAGCTCCGATACCCCCACATAACCCTCTTTCTCACACACAAATCGATCCTGAAATATTTCACTCCCCTGGGCTTTTTTTTCTTGGTGTTATGCAGTAAATATAGTGAGCTCTAATTTTATATTTTTACGTCTCGGAATGATTAGTTATCGATCGATGCCTGTTTGATTAAATGCTTGAAAGTGGGTGGAAGTTTTTAAAATTTAAAAAAAAAAAAAAAAAGACAAAGAAAAAAAAGCCTCTGACCTTCGATGTTCACATCCCACCCAAGACTTGCCGTAGTATTGCTCAGGTGGGATGATTCACTCGACATTTTGAAGCTTAACTAGACACTCTGTACAGTCGTAGGTACTATTTGATGTGACAAATGTTGCTGGCACAGTAACTGCAGCTCAGCTCTGGACAAATCAGAGGAAAAACAAAATTCATACTGTTAAAGACAATGAAAATCAGAATGAGCATTTCCAATGTGGCCCGTTACTATCTGATGCTGGATGCAGTTTCACTTTTCTGCCATCTGTTTGTCTCTGTCCTGTGCCACTATTCTGTCTGTATTTCTCTATTTCCACTGTCTGTAAATGAACGCTACACGTGCCTGTGGAAATGTACCCCCTGCAACTTACTCTCCTTTTCCTGACTGTGTGCGCACACAATCTCACTCCCAAACTGAATACACTCTGTGCACCTGCATTCAGACATTATGCACACACACGCACACACCTATAAGCAACCATGTAATGACACTGACTCATCCCCCCGCTGGGAGATGTCAAACACCAGGAAGAAGTAAGCCAAGGACGTCACCTTCCAGGTGTTTTTATTTTATTTTATTTATTTTTTTGTGAGCGGACGGGATGTCAGAGGCAAGCTCAGGGAGTGGGTCTCCACAGAGCATCACGAGCCTGGTAAACAGAAGGTCGTGGGAGAGACATCTAGTGACGTCTGTGTGTGCATCCTGATGGAAAATAGCTTCCGAAGGGACACACACGTCTGATTTCTGTGGTTTGACAAATTTAATTTTGCCAAAAAAAAAAGGGAACATAAATAGATAATTGGACCAGCTTGGGGGACGAGAGGGAGGGGTCAGCTTTAAAACATCACCCTAAAGTAGATTAATGCGGGTTTTCACGAAGCGTCTCCCTTCCCCTCCACCGACCCTCGCTGCGACCCTTTGTGTTGGTGCGTCTATGTGGGAAAGACACGTGTGTATGTGATTCTGTAGTCTGTAGTCTGGTGCTATGTGACCATGTTTGACACGTGTGTGAAAAAAATAACAGCAACAATTTAGAGAGAGAAAAAAAAAAAGAGTAAATTCAGTCAAACTTTCAGTGAAGTTTAAAAAAATATAGGAATACAGCACTGTTGATAAGTTTGAGATCTGATGTCAAAATGTTTTCTTTCTTTTTTTTGGTTTTTCTTTTCTTCCTCGTACGTGTGTGAGTGTGAATGTTTGTATGTGTGGAAGATTTAGCTCCTTCTTTTCTGGGCACTAGTCCATGTCGTCGCTCCATTCTTTTGTACAGATGAAGCTTAAAAAAAAGAAGAAGAAAACAAAAAAGAAGAGGGCAAAATTTGTAAAATATTGTGTCTGTGACTCCTTGTAAAATATTTTCAAATTGTTTATTACAGAGAATCAGTTATTAAATAATGTTCATATTTTTCACTTCATCTTATTGTGTGGTGTTTTGTTTTGTTTTTTTGGGCGGGGGGGGTAGAAAAATTCCCCAGTAAAAATTCCAGTCTGGCTGGAAAATCTGAAAGAGTGCGTAGATTTTGTAGCTGTTTTTGTGTAGGTTTTACAGATTTTCCTATTGATAAAGACAGCACCACATTGCTATTCATACTATTCTAAAGTCATTAAGTAATAGATAAACAATTAAATGACAGAAAAGTTCCTGCTTTTCCACAATCTACCCATCTATCTATACAAACATCAGCTGGGTAATGAACTAAACTGTCATTTTACATGTTTCTCATGTACTTTCACTGGGCTGACCCACTTGAAGTCGAAGCTGTTTGTGGCCCGTGATGTAAAATCAGTTTGACATTACCTGCTTTAACTCCTCGGTTAAATAGAAAACACACAGTCTGTCGAGAACCAAGCAAATATATAATAATTATAATGACGCTTTATTAAAAATATTCACTTCTAACGCCGGGATGAGACGATCAATACAACCCTGTTGTGTGTGAGTTCAATGTGTAGGCAGCTAGTATTTGGCAAACGTAACATGGTGCAGAGACATGAAAGTGACCTGCAGCCTGCTCTCTTTGAACCTTATTCTGTTTGTGCCATTTAGACACATCACGAACATTTCCATGTTCATAACATGCTCCCTTCTGATTGCTTCATAATTACAGAGTTTCAGTGTGTGACGCATAAAGTACTGTACGTAAACATCAAAGTGTCATTCTTTTATTAAAACTTTCAGTAAAACTTTCAGTTATACTGAAAAATGGTCTTTGGCAAATTTAAGGCATCGTTTGTGCTGCTTTCAGGCAGTTCTGTGATGATTACTGCAAAGTCAGATAAACTGCATTAGGACAGAAACACGGAGTTGCAGTTTTGTGTGCACTCAACAAACACTAAAACAACCACGGTCATTTTATATGATGCTAGTGAACTGTAGCTTCAGTCACTTAAATTAAACCAAAATTACTCAAACTAAATATTTTACAACAACGAAACAGGAAACAAAGTTTCCAGAGTGGAAATAATGGACGCTGTTCAGTGATGTGGGAGAACCACGTGTCGTTATCCTACACGCCTGGGTTCAGTAGTCGGCTACAGACTTGAGCTTTGTGTTTAGTGTACAGATTCAAGACTGACATCAGGTTTTCTCATTTAAGAAACAATATTTCTCAAAAAGCTTCAGGCTTCAACCTTTTAAGGAAAAGTTCATCTGCTGTCACCATTAGAAAAGGCCCGATTTGCAGACGTATCAAAACATACAAATCAGGTTAAGCATTGGGAATACGTGAGTTCAATTCTTCACAAGTGATTAATGCGTTTGCCTATGCGTGACCGCATTCTTGGCGATCGCGCTGCTAATGCACAGCAAAGAGCTTCACAGCGTGTTAAGGAAGTCTGTAAGAGCTTTGTGCCAAGTGTCTGGGTCGTCCAGGTAACAGGGGTGGCCTGCTCCCTTCATCACCACCACTTTGTGATTGGCCAGATTGCTCAGGTTACGGAGCGACACCTCCCCGAGCTGATGGTCCTGGTCACCGTAAACGATCAGCGATGGGACCTGGACACAAAAATCACAACAGTAATGAAAAAAAGAGCCCTTTGCAGAGTGATTTCCACTGTCCTTTTTCTCGCATTTGAAAATGTGTCTCTCTTTTATTTGTTTTTAAATTCAAACCCATAGCTAAAGGGATTTTGCAGATGTCCTAAATTTCACCTCAAGCTGGGAAAAAAAAGGAAAGAAGGAAATCAAAACAAGTCCAGTGAAAAGCTAAGACTAAAAGATTTTAGGTGTAACAGATTTATGTGTCTAGTAGTCAATAAGAATTATAAAAGTGAGAAAAACTAGTCTTAGTTTTTCCAGCCTGAGAAGAGACGTTCAGATCTGTCATCTTATTAAAAAAAAAATACAGCAATATGTACAAACTCTATTACAAGTAAAAGGTTATAAAAAGCATTTATTTTTGTACCATTTTTTTTAAACTGGTACAAAACATCGATCAGATTACTTCATCAGAAAACCTGAAGAACTTGTGAATACAACTTAATCGTTTCCCACTCTCCCACATCGTCACCGCATTAAAGTTCTGAACCCTCATTGCAGAAATACACATGAATGCAGTTACTCCGGTTTAGTTATTTTAGTTGTAACACACTTTGACACTTAATGACAGCATAAATGTTTGTTTTATGCTTTTTTATCATCAGTAAGTTGCATTCATTACTCTATTGTCCATCTTTTGCGTTACTCTGCTGCTCCGATGTCTCTTCGTTTGCTAAGAGATTGCTGAAAGTGGAGATACAAATACAGAGGCCTGTAACAACCTGTCACAAAAGGGACAGAGGAGCAGGTTGTTTGTATCAAGCGCAGAGACCCTTTGGGTTTTTAATGATTTCAGAATCAGAATCAGAATCAGAAAGGGTTTTATTGCCAAATGTTGAGCAGGTTTACAACATTAGGAAATTGCTGCGGTACTTAGCGCAAACATACTGCCAGAACCAGATTTGCTCTGCTCCCTGGGTTGACCAGCTTCTTTGTTTTCTAATCTCCATCTTATTTCTAAAATAGCTAAATTTCATTTATCTGACTTTTTTTTTCTTAAAATCTTTAGGATCTTTCTTGCAAAGTAAAACTTGGTCACTTAACATTCCCCGTTAGCTGTTTAACTGTTATTTATAAAACCAACAGTGTGCCTTTCAAAACACTTAATAAAAGATTAAATATGATATCCGAAAGTATTCTCCGCAAAACATCCTTTAAAACTAAAAGCACTCATTATACAGAAAAACTGCTCCTGTTCGTGCCAATCTTCTTGCTGCATTATAATTGCTGAGACTTTAATGTGTGAGCTGAGTCTTTAGAATATTGTTTAGATTAAAATAAAAAAAGAATGTACAACGTCTGCATTTAAACTGTTTATAAAGGAAAGCAAATTTTGTTAAGGTAAGTGCTTGTTCTAAATAAGTAAATTAGACAAATCACTTTTCAGGCTAATGTGCCTACAATTGATTTGCCATTAAGACATTTCTGAGCTGGATGAAAGCCAGTGGCATCTGTGCAGGTAAAGTCACTGTCTCTTTTAAAAAGAAGAGTTGGAAAATTGGATGATATTCACAGCTGCTCAAGTTATCCTTTAAAAAAGGAAATGACAGTGCATATACTATACCAAAAAAAAAACTTTTGCAGGAGAGGAACCTACAAAGGAATATCAAGCAGAGGCATATCCGCACACACAGACTCTCTACCTTTACGCTCTGGTACTGCTCCGCTGTGAATTTGTCCGTACAGATGGGAGCGACGGGGATGTAGGCTCGCACCAGAGCCTGGTGCTCGAGGAGGAAGGGCAGGGAATACATTCCGCTAAGGGATGGGCTGATCACCACCGCCGGGGTTAGATTCAGCTGCTCACACACCTCTTTGAGGAAACCTGCAGGGGCGGGTGTTCCCACTGCCGCCGGGGCTTTGGCCGATTTAGACCGACCAAGTTCTGTGGAGAGAGGGGAGGCATGAGAAAAGAAGAGGAGGAGAGGAGTAAGGTTTGTTGATAGAGACTGACTTATTAACGTAATTACTGTCCCCAAGGCAAACATTTTCTTTTGGGCCCATGCTGCCTCAGTGATCTATATAAATTCTAGAGTGCCTGCCAGATCATCACTAGAGGCAGTCAAAGCATGAGACAAAAATACCAGATTCTAAAAACAAGCAGAACACGGGCTGTAACAATGATTCATGGAGACAATTCAGTTCACTTCAAATTTGAGCCCCCATGCACATTTGACTTTCCAAACAAAGCCAAAGTCCTGATGCCAACTGCAAATACATATCCATAAATATAATGCAAAAAGTTAAAGTTTCACCTATGAAAATAGGTAAAACGACAGGACACAGCTAGCTTAAAAAAAGCTCTCATAAAAAGTTTATAATATAAACAACAATAAGAAAGTTAAGAAACAGAGTTTTTGAGACTTCTAAATCATCACTGTGATTTTTATTTTTTTTGAAAAACTTAAATTTTAAAAATACAATTTTTAAGCAATAAATTGCAAAAAAAAATTAAACAAGTTATAACTCCATATCCAACCTGATATTTAATTAATATGTTTGTTTTTCATTTTCAGAAGCGTTAGCATAGGGCCACACAATTGGGTATTACCGTCAATAGTCCAAGCCCAATTTAATAGTTGCGAGCATTCAAAACAGCGAAGAGCCAAAAGTTTGACCCTGAGACTTTTAGGAGCTCTTTATGTGCCGGTGGCAGCCTGTTGCCTTGCTGCGCTTCATTGGTCATGCTGACTTTTCAGTTAAAAGCTGAGTGACGGAAGGAGATGGTGTTTGTTCCCTGACAAACGCACCTGGCAGGTCGATGGCGACCGCGCGGCAACCTGCTTTGGCCAGCATCTCCAGAGTGCCGATGCTGAGCCAGTTTTCTGAAGAGAAACGTATGCCGTGAAGAAGCAAAACCGACACTTTTGCTTCTCCTGTCACAGGTTCGCTTTGTCTGTAAAACAGTGGCGCGTTGCAGCTCTCCACCTGCACTGTACCCTCCGTCATTTTAACAGCTGCCATCCTGAACAACAACAGAAGAAAGAGAAAGCAGTTATTTCACATGGTTTTCCACACTGTTATACCTCCCATTCTTCCTTCTCTTTAACAATATTAGTTCCTTCAGGTGGAAAACTCAATCATCTTCTATGCCGCCAGTTTCTGTGAAGCGCTTCTCTTGTCTCTTGACAGAATTAAAGATCACTCCAAGAGAGGACCATATTTCTTTGGAGAGAGAGAAAGTCTTGTGGAGATGCTAAAAAATAAAATTCCCAACCATAATGGGTGTACACCATAAAAATGCAATGATGTAACTTCATTTGCTTTGTTTTCCTTACAAAGTGCAAGCACAGAAAGATAAACTTCATGTAACTTTATGTAACATTTTTCAGCACAATAATGATCCCAATAATGAACACACTGTCAGTCTGGTAAAAGCATATCTGATAACACTATCAGTCAGACTATCCACAGAGCTCAGACTTCAACATTATCGAAGCAGTGTGAGATCATCACGATCGAGAGAGAACAGAACAAAAGCCGACATCAAAAGAAAAGCTTTGAATGTCATTCAAAGACTATTTAAAGAAATTACAAGAAAGCTTGGCTAACAGAGTACAAGCTGTGCTGATTAATAAAGGTGGTCATACTAAATATTAGTATGGCCGATTAGAATAGTAAAAACTCTGTTTTTGGCTGATAATCTGTATTTCTTTGTATGTTTTCACACGTTTCTGTAAATTACTGCACCTTTTCCCACATTTTCAACCAAAATATAGAAGACCAAAAGTTTTGCACAGCAATGCAACATTTTTCCCCTCTCCGTTGATAAATATGGTGATTATTTAACTGAAAATATAATAAACTAATTTGAAATACTATAAAATCAATGGGGTTTTTGCTTTATTTATTTTTTTACTTTAAACACTTTGTAACATGAGTTTTAATGAAAGACATAACTGCCTGTAACTGCATCACGTGCCTACAAATGTGGTTATGTTGCCTCTTCATGTTCATGTTATATGTTTTGTTACATTTCCGTAGCAACAACCCCCAATTACTCATCGCTCCACCCCTTTTTAATCCACTGACCGTGAATCAGAAAGTCCGATGACAGGTTTACTGCTCCACGCTTACTAAGTACTTATTAGTCCACCGTTTTGTTGCTGCGAGTTTGTCCACGATCCCCGTGCTTTCAAAGATCAGCGTGGACTTAATCGGATGTTCCACGGACGTGTAATCAGCAGACAGAAGTGTGTGCGCAGCTGCGGGTTAAACAAGTCGGATCAAAGTCCAGATTAGATCTTTTTTATTTTACATCGAACTCGCCTATCTAGGTGCTTTTTACTCATCATTCAAAACACACGTGGCGACAGAATAACAACCCCCTCCTTCCCTTTTCTTACCCGACTGTGAATCCCCGATGATTAATGGTGCAAAACAGAGAAAGTAGACAGGTTCTTGAACCAGCTGCAGCTTAGCTTCAGTTTATCTCCCGGAAAACAAGAGAAAGAGAAAAAACCATTGCAAATCGCCCTACTGACGTCTAGCGTTTGTGGCGAGAATTGCGTTCATTGTGGCAGAAAAAAAAATCACAAGTTTTCTTTTTTTCCAGGATATTGAGCGTAATCCTGATGCAAATATTTATATATCTGAGGGGCATGAAGAAGGTTCATGAACAAGGACCAATGTGCCACTCCTCATCAATGATTAATACATGTATTGATCGGCTGTGTTTTGGGGATTAGGGCCACTGTTTGAGCAAAGGCGCGACGCTGGCGTGTGGGTGGTCGTGATTTAGACTTTTTGTGTGGATGTTTAACATCGTGCTGAGCTTCTGGGGGTATTTTTCTGCCTGTCAGGTCGAGCTGTTCGTTGTTTGAAGTTGACAACGGCATCAAAAGAGAGGCGATTTTAGAGCAAAGATCTCGTTTTGACCCCCATAACGTGATTATAATAGTTTTATTTTCCACCGATTCAAACAATGAAACCGTTTCTGCAGTGCATTCTCCTGACTGTCGGAGTGGTCACTGGTAAGTTTGATTAATTTCTTAGTTATTCTGTCTGCTTTCATTATTTTTGGTTGTTTAAATCTATTTGGTTAAAGATGATGAGGCCTATTTACAGGCTGAGCACTTTCAAAACAAATAAACTATTTTAAAAGACAGCTATTTTCATTTTGACAGCACCACTATCAGTATGTGATGGATTTTTATCATTTCATTAGTGTATACTGGCAGTATCTGTGTTAATGGGGGCCTGTTTGAGTTACCAGTTGTTTAACTGTTGCTGTTCAAACTTTTTCTGGATATCTGCTGTCTCAAACTAGCAGCAGAGCGTTGGTCCAAAGGTTATATGTGTCCAGGCTCCTGCCCAAATATTCCATGTGGTGCCACTGCTCTCCAGTTAAAACCAGGACTAAACAGATGCAGATACTGCATGGTCCCCACATCAGTCTGTAAGCATTATGTTTGTGGTTTTGTTATACATGAACAGGGTACCGCAGTCCTCTGAATGACTTCCAGCGCTCAGAGGGCCGAGAGCTCGTTCCTACCTCCTGGAACTCTGCTCGAGTGCAGATTTTACCAGGCCTGAACCTTGAGGACTGTGCCACACGCTGCTCACAGTCACTGGACTGCAGGTAAACAACACACTTAAACTACTTAAAGATTACGGTTTGCAAAAGGGCTTTGCTTATAAATTGGCCAAGAACTTAAAACATATTCTCATAATAGATATGGATGTCATTGTCACTTTGGGGATTTGGAATTGGGTGAAATTTTTTTTTGATATATTTTGAATTCTCTCTAATTCACACAGGGTCAAAAGTATACACCCCCATTAATAGTTAGTAAATAGAAGGTGCTTCTGATTGAAGTGCAACTTGGCAAGTTGCACTTCAATCAGAAGCTTTTTTTGTTTTTTTGCCATCAACAAGCTTCTGGGCGCTAGTTTAGCTCAGTGGGTTAGCTTCTGGCATAATTCTGGATCGATATTTGACCACTGTTCTTGGCATAAATGTTGGAGTTCATTTAGCTGACTTCTTGGTACGGCCAAGGCTTTTGATTTCCTTAGAGATTATTAAAGTATTCTGATTCTGATTAAGCATAGTGCACAAATTTTCAGTAGGGTTAACTTCAAGGCTTTGGAAAGTCCATTCCAGAAGCTTAACGGAGCCATTGCCAAACAACTGCAGATTCTAAGATCATCAGTTTAAACAATTGCACATAAGTACAAGCTTTTCTGATGTGTCACAATTTTCCTAAGGTCCAGAACAATCTTATCCTTAGATGAAAGGAAATTAGTTAGGATGTTCAGAAGCAACCCAGGAACCGCCAAGAACACCTGACTCACTGTTCACAGTTATATCGCCAAGGACTGAAAGAGTGTCAACCAAGAAAGAAGCCCCCGTTTCAAAATTGACGCTTTCATGCTGACTGAAATGTGCAGCTTTCCATACAGACAAGCCAAATGCCTTCTCGATTAAAGTTTTATGGTTAGGTGATACAGAAATTTAGCTGTTTGGCTAGTATGACAAAGAGGAGAAGGTGGTGCTAGTATCATCCTCTGGTGCTGTTTTGCTGCCAGTACAACTGACACATTGCAAAAAGTGGATGGAATAATGAAAAAGGCAGACTACTTCCAAATTCTTCAGCTCAAATTAGCAACTAGATGGTTGAAATTACCAGCAGGACAAACAAATTTTTTTGAAGGATAAAGCAGGCTGACATTAAACTTCTGGAATGTTTTTCCACAACAAAGTCCTGACCTCCTGGACTATAAAAAATTGTGGACTATGCTTAAAAGCTGGATCCGTGCCAAGAAACCAACCAACCATTCTGAATGAGCTCTACCAGTTCTACCAAGCAGAGTGGTCAAATATTCAGCCAGAATTGTGCGAGAAACTTGTTGATGGAAACCAAAAGCATCTGGTTGAGGTGCAACTTGCTAAGGGACATTCCACCAAATATTAATGGACTCGGGGCTTTGAGAAAATCTAAAGTCAATTAAAACCTGTGCACCCAATTCTTGTTTTTTAAAGTCATTAAAGATGTATGCTACACAACCATTCCACCCTGGAATGAATGTCTAGCCTTGTAGATATTTATTAGTAAAAGGCAAGATGATGTGAGGCTTTCCACCACAGAATGAGTCCTTATTCAGTCTGGACTATCAACATTGTCATTGCAGCTTCTTTCCCCATAGTTTTGCCATCTTAAGACTAGAACAGTAGATAATAATGGCGGGCCATTACTATCTACTGATATTAGGTAATTGCCAGCAACATCGACATTTATAAATGGCAATAAATTTAAAAGAAAGAAGAAGAAATTGGAGAAACACTCTTCAAACACATCATATTGCCATTTCATAGTTTCTAAATATGAACTTTCCTGTCTGCAACACATGTTTGGAGCACCAGAAACATAACAAACAGTGAATTGTGTCCCTGAAAGAAAACGAAATCAACCAATGTATCAGAATAGTCTTAAATGATTAAATATTGGTATTGATATCAATATTAAAATCTCTATCTTTACCAACCGGGGTCTAGTTAAGACAGCATTTATTTAATAATGCTGACACAGATATATCGGCAATCAGCTGACATGTCATCCCTGCCAGTATATCAGTCGGGCTTTCTTTATACTGTCTGTTAAATGTTAAACATAATATTCTTAAAAATAACTTTAAAAGGTTCACTGATTAATTTAAAAACACTTTGAGTTTAAGTTTATCCTCTGAAAGTAAAGATCTTTGACGTGAAAATATTTCTCAACATTAGAGCTTTCAACTATGAGACTCGTCCAGTTGTCACCTGTAAACATCTGCCCTGGGTGGGTGATGGCACCAATGCAGAAGTGAAGAGAAACGTGAACTGTGATCTTTATGAGAAGAAGGGTAAGACTCACATCGGTGATATCACAGAGATCAGTGCTTCCCGTCGATACTGTAACCACTGATTGCTTTTTTTATGCAGTCTATGTAAGGAAGTGCATTGTGGGTAAAGGGGAAGACTATCGAGGCAAAGTGTCCACCACGAGAAGCGGACTCACCTGCCAACAGTGGTGGTCCAAATTTCCTCACGATCACAGGTGAGTTACATCTTCACTGTACTGGAAAAAAAACATTGTGAAGATAAAGTGCTGCATTTCACTTTCAGTTCAGAGGTGAACAACAGCACAGCTCTATTTATAATTATTTTCCAATTGTGGGAGACAGATGAAGAGGTGGGAAATTCACGACGAAGAAACTTTCCTGAATAACCGTGTCTTTCATTTCCCTTAAAGCCAGACTGAAGGCAGAAAGCCAGAGTGCATTACTGCTCATACCCCTTTCACTGTTGTGGTATCTGTAAATTACACTGTTTTTAAGCCTTATTTCCACCAGTGTGGGTGCCTGTTTTCTTCAGAAAAACTGATAAGCAAAATATCATAAGCAGTCTTCAAAGCAAAGTAAGGAGCCAGATCTTTTCTCTGTACCTGACAGCGATTAAATCGTGATGAATATCTGAGTAATAGCCATCAGGTGGCCAGCAGTTCTCTAACTACACCACCGTGAAGGAGGCGTACAGGTGTGCCTGATAAAACTGCAAATTATAGCAGATTTACATGTGATAACCAAAACAAATTTATGTCAGATATGTGTACTCTTCAGCTTGTAAAAACCCACTAATACATCTGTAAGTGTTTAGGCTTGAACCCAGTCACTTTCTGTCATAGTTGTCTGAATCCATTCCCTCGGGCTTAAGAACAGCTGCAGTTTCTATATTATTCATCCACACTAGAAGTTGACACTCCCAGATTAGGGAGTTGTCACTTCAACTGCATTATTTGTTTTAATTTAAACGACCAGTTGTACCAAAGTGTATGACTAACTGAAAAATTCTTTTTTTTTCTCAGGTGGACTCCTACAGCTACCAATGGTCTGGAGCTGAACTACTGCAGGAATCCGGATGGGGATCGGATCGGTCCGTGGTGCTACACCACCGACCCGGAGCGACGCTATGAAAGCTGCAACATTCCCCAATGCAAAGATGGTACATCCCATAAATCACCACACATCATCCTGCTTATCTAAACTGCAAATGTGAGATTTGTAAAGCTTTACGTAAGTTTTATTTCCTCCAAATGTCTCGTAATTAGCACTTTAATTTGGTGGAGCTGGAAAACTTGTTACTCGTTTTTTGGCTTACCTGCTGATAGCAGTGCACTTACAATAGTTACTGTTTCAAGTTCCCCCATGAATAGCTTCAAGTTTCATTCTTTAATTGTGCTTTAAGAAATTTATTCAGCAATTATAGAAGCTGTTAAAAAAAGAGTGGTGCTTTCTGAATGTGTGTTTATCTTTACTTCAAGCATCTTTCACTTTGTGAGTCATTCTGCTTGCAGAGGTGTGCATCACGTGTAATGGAGAGGACTACAGGGGCCAGGTTGACCACACTGTGAATGGCAGAGAGTGTCAGAGATGGGACCAGCAGTACCCTCACCAACACATCTACCAACCTGAAAAGTATGCAATCATTACTACTGTTTTGTTTGCACCCGAGTTAGCATTGCACAACACATTTTGCTGTTGCACCTGAACTATTTAAGTCATTTACTTTTTCCATTTCCAGGTGATAAAAACCTGCCTATGTGTATTTTTCAGGTACCCTGATAAGAGTTTAGATGACAACTACTGCCGTAATCCTGATGCCTCTCCGGTGCCTTGGTGTTACACCACTGACCCTGAGGTGGAAAGGGAAAACTGTGACATCAGCCGATGTAGTAAGAGCTTGCATTTATTGGACCTTTACTGGACCAACTCCTATAGTAGAGTCTTTACTTTTACTTTTTTAGAGAGAGAAAAAAGAAAGGCAAAAAATCTCCATCTTTTCTTTCTTCTCCAAAATTCAGTATCTTTTGGTTCTGTTTATAGGCAAAATTGCTGGCTTATACAGTGAATAAGATAATTACTAGATGTTACTGTAATGTTTTCTCTCACTGTATAAATTTACTGGATTAAACTTGTGGCTTATTTGTTTGTTCTGTTCTTGTCAGTGGGTCCCTCAGGCAAGAAAGAGGAAGCCAAATTGATTCCAGTAGTACTCTGAGACACAGTGGGATTAGAGAGTCTCATTAAGTTGCTGTAATTAAATCTAGAAAAATCACCTTTTCTGTGTTTGTACAAATTGCTTTTAGAAATGTGAGACATTTCAGGGCAGACGATGATTCTCTTTAAACGAATCAATTTTAAAAAGTGTTTTTTCATCGATTTAAGCCATGTATAACAGGCTGTGTTTGCCAGATATGGTGGCTTCAGTTGTAGTAGTAATAGTAGTTTTATTACACCCCCGCCTTTTTTTTCTATGACTTTTTGTACTGCTTTTAATTCCAGTGTATTTTTGTAGGTCTTTGTAACTCTTGCCTATGAAAGGCACTTTAAAATGTTGCTAACTTTTAACATTAGCTAAGAGTTTTATTGTTTGTTTAAACAGGGCATTAGTGTTCTCCCAAAAATTTCAACAGAAGTTGTGCAACCTGGGGATTTCCAATGAGAATCATTGACACAAAGAAGATCACGATAAAACAGTGCCATCCTGTGGTGTGATTAGTATTATGTAACATGTTATTATCCTTCACACACGTGGAAACCACAGTATTTTCCTGAGCTTCTTGTGTTTTCACTGTCACTTTCACATCTTAGTTTTCTCGTGATTTTTATCCTGTTTCGTTAGGTAATTATTCTCCTCTTTTATATCTGTGTTTATTTGATCCTCCTCTTAGTTTCTCTCTGCCGCTGTAAATCAGCATCATTTGGTCCTTAAAGGTGATTCATAAAAAAATGAGGTCACGTTGTTCTTTTATCTCATGAGACTATTCCAACAAACTTTCGTTTTCTCCTGCATTTTGTTGATGTTTATGTCATCTTTAACCTGTTCCTTCTCTCCAGCTGAAGTTCACGTAGAGAAGCGCCAGCGCTCCAGCTTCACCACCAAGTGTTTCCGTGGGCGCGGGGAGGATTACCGCGGGAAAGTCAACGAGACCACGTCAGGCATCCCCTGCCAGCGGTGGGATGCCCAGCAACCCCATGAGCACCCCTTCTATCCAAACATATATGAGTGCAAGTAAGCGTTGATCGCCGTTAAGGTTAACCTTGTCATTTAGTCTTTTAAAAAAAAAAATGTTTGTTGTCACAGCTTGTTAGTTTGATAGTGCTCTCGCTGCATTGCACATGAATATTGATGTCAAAACGTCATTGCAGTGAGATTTCTTGCATCTTATTTCTCTGCTGACAGTTGACAGTAGATGATGGATAGTCAGTAATTCTCCATTAAAAGCAGATCGCTCTCAGAGTGGCAGCATGCATGTGAAATGAATATTAAACTTCTTTGTGATGCTGTGATCGCTCATCATGCCAGAAGTGATTAGCAGCATTTCCTTCATTCATTTTCAGTAGACTTTACAAGGGTGGGGGGACAAGAACTTAGTTATTTCAGCGTGATCTCCGTGTCTCTACACTAACCCGGCACAGTGTGTCAGTGACCAGTAATTTAATGCATCAATGATGAGCTGAATCTGTGTTACATTTCATCCAGGGGTTTGGAGGAGAACTACTGTCGTAACCCAGATGGGTCGGAGGCTCCCTGGTGCTTCACATCTGTCCCAGCGATGAGGACTGCTCTCTGCTTGCAAATCAAACGCTGTGCAGACGACATAGAAGCTGAGGGTATTAGCCTTCTTCTCCATTTTAATATGAATCCAGCGAACAGGCTCCTGTTGGCATTAATGAATAAAGATGACCTTACAATGCATCGACTGTATGAATATTCATATGAGGACGTGCAGGGCTGTAATATCAATGTGATGAAGACCCCTCCAGCGAGAGCCCCAAAACCCTGGAATATCTGACGAGTCGCCAGAAATTGTTTCTTTTTTTCTTTTTCTCAGTTTGAACATTTAACTATAGATAAGGACAGAATTATTATTTAAAAAAAAAAAAAAAAAAAGCAGCAAAGAGACAATTTTGGATGCTTACATTATTTTACTCTGAAACAAAACAATGAAATTATTTCTCAAAAAACAAAAACTACTAGGGGCAGGATTATTATTCACGTTGGTCTTCAGTTCTCTCTCCACAGACCTTCAGTGGGATTAAAGTCAGGCCACTCAGTGAAGTTCACTTTGGTCTTCTCAAAAAACGACGTTTGTTTTAAGCCGTTGTCATCTTGGAAGACAAAGCGAAGTCTTCACCAGAAGTGACATTATTACTTGATCTGCCACATGGGGTCCATTCCTGTGCAGGCTTCTAGTAATTGTCTTCATTTAAACAACAATTCCTAACTTGGCTAAGTCATTTACTAGTGTCTTGGTAGTTGTTCTTAAATCTTTAGAGACATCTCTCACGAGTCTTTAAAATCTTTTCTTCCTCTGCCAGGCTTGTTCTGTGTGGCTCTTTGAATTTCCTGATGATACTTCTCACTCTAATTCTTGACACTTAGAAAGATTGTGAAAACTTTGATTATCCATTTTGTTTTAACTTTGATTTTGGCACAATGCTTTCTCAAGTGGCAGCTCACTTATGGGTAAACTGGAAGAGGTTTACCTCAGGTTTAACTTTATAAAACTCAAAGCTTGTAATATAAAAGTTAAATCACACCATTGCACAGCAGCGGTTTGTGCTATGGCTCAACAAAAAGGTCAGTTTTCAGGGGCTCATAATATGTCATTCATTTTTTTTCCCTTTAATAATTTAATTATAGTGTGCTAAAAGAAATGATTTATGCATTCTAAATAAAACTACCATGTTGAAAATGTCTTTCTCTGTTAAATAATTAAATAATTTATCTGCATACCATTATTATAATGCAGAAATAAGAAACTTTGTAATGCCCAGACTTCACCTCAAATGTAGCTTTGATTCTAAATGAAGACAGAGTGCAGTGTTGTTCTGCCCCATTATGCTCATTTGACAGTCTGCCATACTTAGTAATGGCCGTGGCGATGATGATGAAGTCTTTCGTCTTCTTTCCAGACTGTTACCATGAAAACGGAAGAAACTACAGAGGCACTGTGCGTAAAACTCGTAAGGGCATAACCTGTCAGAAATGGAACGTTAACACGCCTCACAGGACAAAGTAAGATAAACATTTAAGTTATTAAACAGCAGAGGATTTATTTTATGCACATGTATGACTATGACCACTAATTGGCTTTATATTGAAACTGTATCTGCACTTCATACTAACATCGAGTGGGTTTTGTTTTCTGTTCGAACTGATGAATACATTAGAAAATGTACGATTAAAAAATAGGCTCTATACTTTATATTTTATTAAGGTGGTCTGTAACATAATAGTTGGTAAACGTGTCTTGAGTAAGAAAAAAAGAATAATATTGTTACAAACAGAAGGACTGTCATGTTTTCAGCATTTTTAGCATGCCTATATATTTCAAGAGATCTGTGTGTGATCTTCCAGGATAAACCCAAGAACGCACCCAGATGCCAATCTGACAGAAAACTATTGTCGCAACCCAGATGGTGACCATCACGGACCCTGGTGCTACACCACAGACCACAAAACAGAGTTTGACTACTGTGCCATCAAACAGTGCGGTACAGATCTTTTCTACCTGTCTCATGTAGCACTTTATTGGGCTGTGTGGTGATGGTTCATCCAGAGTTTGAGTTTAACATTCAGCCTGTTGGTGTTTTTGCACAGCTGGGGAGAAAGTGTCTATCACTGAACCAGTAGGTTAGTTGAGCAGGCTTTCTAATATATTTCAAACATCTGCAAAATATGTTTTACAGTATTGAGTCGCCTTTTTGTGATCACAGAAAATGTGGAGTTTAGTGAGTGTGGAAAGAGAGAAGACCGGGTCCATACGAGTCCCATAATGCGTATAGTGAACGGGATTCCTGGGAACTCACCTTGGACGGTGAGCCTAAGAGACAGGTGAGTCTGACAGCTGATGGTGTTTAACAGTTCTAGTAAAAGGCTCTCTGCTATGCTGGATGTAACCTCTGACCTGTGTGTGTGCAGAAAAGGAAACCACTTCTGTGGAGGATCCCTGGTTAATGCTAGATGGGTGATCAGCACCAAACAGTGTTTCTCCTCCTGGTAAGTCTGGTTCTTTTAAAAGTGCTCTCTGATTCCACACATCTAAAGTTTTTGGCATTTTTGCAAATGTTTATTCTTAATAAGCGTTAGATAAGAAAACTGATTCCAGTTGTATGTCCAGTCACAAATAAAAACAACTCCACGTTAGCATTTCAGCGTGCTGCTTGTCTGTACTGGTTTAAACCAGATGCAGAGGTTTTCTTACTTGTGTAAAATACTACAGAGAGAACAACAATGGCAAAAGACCAGAGATTATTTTGCTGTTTGTGTGTTTAAAGTAGCACAAGAGCATGAAGAAGACTGGGATCATTGCAAAACATTCATGCAAAAATATTAGAGCAGTAAAGAGAGGCAGCGTTCACCTGTTCAGCTGCTCTTGACACAAATATTCAATCAGCCAATTGCATGGCAGTAATTTAATACATTTACACATGGACAAGGTCAAGATGACGTCGTTGATAGAAAGACAACGGTAACTCAAATAATCACTTGTTACGACAACCAAGGTATGCAGCAGACACACAGCAGTCTGTCGACAGCAGCGGCAGCAGACCACACCGGGTGCCACTCCTGTGAGCTAAGAACAGGAAACTGAGGCTACAATTGATATGGGCTCCCCCTAACCGGACAACAGAAGATTGGAAAAATGTTGCCTGGTCTGCTGAGTCTCAATTTCTGCAGTGACACTCAGATAGTAGGGTCAGAATTTGGAGTAAACAACATGAAAGCTTGAATCCATCCTGCTTTGTATCAACGGTTCAGGCTGGTGGTGGTATGTAATGGTATAGGAGATCTTTTCTTGGCACACTCTGGGCCTCTTAATACCAACTGAACATTATTTAAGCACCACAGCTTACCTGAATGTTGTTGCTGACGATGTCCATCTTCTGATCAAACTGGTTTCTTGAACATGGAATTTAAAAATACAAAGTGCTAGAACAACTTTAAGAACGACATCTATCTCAATTGCAGGAGTTAAATTATGGAACAGTCTAACAGAAGAAATAAAAGAAAGTAAAAACATAAAACAGTTTAAAGTAAAATATAAAAACCTGATTTTAAATAAGTATAACAATGAAGAAAACGGGGTTAACCCAGGACGGTAATGTTGCTGGTAATGGTGTTGTGGTTCTTTTTTGGGGGTTTTTTTGTTTTGTTTTGTTTTGGTTGTTTGTTTTTCCATAATTTGTGCATCTGCAAATATAAACCTTCTGGTTTTTTTCATATGAAAGAAACTATACCCTGGTGGGGATTGCTAATTTCTTGTTTTTGATTTATGTATGTTTTGTTTTGTTTTGCTTTACTTTTGTTTCATATGTTGTTTGTTTTAATTTAAGAATATTTATGAATGAGAGGTAAAACTTGAGGGGGTAGGGACAAATAAGTAAATACTTCTACCTACTCCTTTTCAAACAAATAATGGAATAATATATTGTAATGATTGTGAAGGCTCATGTTTGAAATGTTTGAAATAAAAATGAACTGAACTGAACTGAACTGAACTGAACATGACTGTGAGTTCAGTCTACTCAAATGCCCTCCACAGTCGCCAGAACTTAATCCAATAGAATCTGAATGTGGTGAAGGCAGAACGGGTCCTAACCCAGTTTTAGGAACCTAATTGCTACCTAATAAAGTGGTTGGTGAGTGCATATAAAAGTGTGAAATTTAAATTAAATCTCTAATAGGTCTGACTTACTGTTAGACTTTGGATATTTCTAAGACATGTCTAAATTTCTCAGTTCTCAGTTTCTCAGTTTACAAAGCTTCAGATTTACCATCCAGATATGATAGAGAGAAAAAGCCGTTCATTTAAATCTCATCAGGAAAGTAAATAAGTATATTTTCAAACTTTCAAAACTCAAAAATGCTTTAATATATATTGATAGTGCTTAATCATCTGAATGTGTGCATAGCTACGTTGACCTACCTGGATATTCAGCCAAGATGGGAACTCTGTTTCGTGATCCTCAAGAAGGAGAACCAGGTGTGCAAACCATCCCTCTCACTAAGATTGTTTGCGGACCTTCCGAGTCTCAACTGGTCATGCTACAACTGGAATAGTGTGTACTGTCAGGTCCCACCACACACACGCACACACACGCATGCATGCATATGTACACAGACATATACCTAAAAGTCCTCCTGACTCTTTTTCCTCCTCCCTTTCTTTCTGTAGCCCGGCCGAGTTTAATGAGCGTGTCTCTCAGATTTGCCTCCCTCCTGAGCGCTACATTGTAAGCGAGGGGACGAGGTGTGAAATTGCAGGATGGGGCGAGACAAGAGGCAAGTATAATCCTTCGGAAGTGCCGACTTCATGCATTACCCTTCTACTTCGAATAATTAATAAAAGGTGTCTTTCCTAGAACGAGCATCTTGTTTCTGCCCTTGAAGTAATGTTTCTTCTAAATGAGGGCTATCCAGGCTACTGAGCAACAGATGGCACTGCTATTTTCAAAATCTTTCAACAGCTGTCCAACTTCCTTTTCGTTTCACTATGCCCCTAAATACATTAGCTGCTAACTAATTCCTTCTTCTTAATCTTTTTCAAGGGACTGGTAATGAGGCTGTCCTCAATGTGGCCCACATGTCTGTTATTAGTAACAAGGAGTGCAACAAATACTTCAGAGGTCGTGTTCGTGAAAATGAGATGTGCACAAATGCCTTCCAAGCTGGAGTAGGTGCGTGCGAGGTACGTATCTGCGTAAGAGTGGTGGACCATTTCAAAACTTTGCTGCTGCGATGTTACAGGAGAAATGCAAGGTCCCCTGCTTGAAGTGGTTTCTTAACCAAGTCATAACAGAAACACAGCACTGACCATCTTTGGTATTAATAGCTGTAAAAATTAATAGAATAGTTTGATGTTTAAAAATGGGAAAGTATGTGCTTAAACTGTGAGTTTAAGAGACACTGTTTAAATGTTCTCTTAAGCTGTGAGTTTATAAGGTCCTGGTAGGTGGATTTCATTACCTTTGGGCAGAGCCAATCCAGCTGGTTCCACCAGCTGTTTCCGCCGCTGTTTGTGTTAAGCTAAACTAACCAACTGCTTGTCTAGCTTTGTGTTAAAAGTGTAGATACTTGAAACCCCCGGCAAGAAAGTGAACACAAGTATCTTCCCAAAGTGTCAAACTATGTTCCTTAAGTGCCACAAAATAACGGCGTAACGTGTTAGGACTTAACGCTTCAAATACTGATGGCTGGGAAAACTGTTTGATAATGAAAGTTACTTTAAGCAAAGCGCATACAGTTATTTATATGTTCCTATAAATCAAACACAGTCACCAGTTGGATAATGGAAGTGAACTGGACAAGATGTGACTGCAAGATGTTTCTAACTTCAGCAGTGACAGTCAGTCATAACAGAGACAAATAATGACCCCGGAGTGTTGTTCCTGTGTGTCTGCAGCGAGACTACGGCGGACCTCTGGCGTGTCAGAACACGGACTGTTGGGTACTCGAGGGGGTGATCATCCCCATGAGGCGCTGTGGACACCCGGGGCAGCCCAACATCTTTATTCGCGTGTCTATGTACGTGGACTGGATAAAGAAAGTCATGGAGATGGCTTAGAAAGAGAAAGCGCCGTCAAACACAGAACTGATTATTCTGAGTGTTATCAAAACTTGCGAGACCTTTTCATGCGCTGAACATGTACACTTTTCCTCTTCTCAGATGCCTCTTTGTCTATAAAATCTATCCCTAACACAAATCCAGATTTATAATTAGAATGTGTTATATGACTTGTATTACTATTACATTACTATATTATGAAAAAAATGTTTTGTAGTAATGCATCTTTCGGGATTTCTTCTGTTATGTCTGCATTACATCTGCATGATTTAATGAATCCTTTCAGTCGCAATAACTAACATTAGGTGGATCAGAATCCAGGTTTTTTTTGTTTTTTGTTTTTTTTTTTTGCTGCTGGCAGCCAGAAACCAACAGATATGCCAAAATAATAAGAACTCAATAATCACGCACGCTGACATGCAAAATAAAAAGCCATGCGGAAAAGGTTCATCATAAAAATGTGAGCTGCTTTTCAAAGTTTTACTTTGATGAGATTTTTCATTTTTATTACCACTACTTTTCCAGTCTTTATTCGCCTTTACCCTGATAAATGTTTATCTGCTCACAACTACTTTTTCTTTCTTCTTTTTTTTACCTTTTTTTGTAA
Organism: Neolamprologus brichardi; assembly: GCF_056152115.1. Taxonomy (NCBI): domain Eukaryota; kingdom Metazoa; phylum Chordata; class Actinopteri; order Cichliformes; family Cichlidae; genus Neolamprologus; species Neolamprologus brichardi. The sequence continues at coordinate 19,542,556 of NC_142108.1, forward strand.
TGTTTATGCACCACAAACAGGGATTAAAGGGCTCCTAATTTTACCCGTTTTTGCACCAACTTCTAAAAAGATTTAAAAGCTTTCAAATGAATCAAATCAAATATAGCCCCCGAGGAGTCAGAGGAAAATATCGTCCCTAATTAACTTCCAGTTAGAGCAGGGGTGCAGAGGTTTACGGCACAGTTTCGGAGTTCCTAACATCCCCTGGAAATGCACCCTTTATTGCAAAACTGTACGCCTCCCCTGCTCTCCCTGGCAATGAATGGAACTCCGAAATACCTTCTTTGCCCCCAGCCTCTAAAGAAATCCCTCCTCTGCCTGTCTTTTGATGCCTGCCCCCACCTCTAAAGACATGCCTTTGTGCCTTATGCAGAACTGTATGCGTTGCACATTCTTTCTAGTTCTATAGGAGGATTTTTGTAACGCGGTCCTGATGAGCCCACGGAATTTAGCTTAAATAAACCTCAAGATCAGAGTCCAACCGAATCTCAGACACACCACACGCCGCGGAAGGCCAGTGAACTCTCTCATACATTGACACACACGCATAATTTCGCTCTCGCGACCCCCCCTCCCCACCACCACCACTACCACCTCCTCCCCCTACCTCTACCTTCTCCCCCATTCTATCTTTCTGTGTCTTTCTCAGTAAAACTTAAACTTTTTTTCATCTCAGATAATCCCAAGATTTATGTTTATATTTTTTTGCAGAAATAGAACCCGATAAGAGAAAAGCTTAGACCGCGTTCCTGTCTAACTGATGATGGCCAGTTATGCTCCTGTTCTATAGAGTGTTTGGAAACAGCAGACTGGCGGTTGTGATTTCAGAGTCATCCTGTTCACTTTCATTTAGTAATATTTATAGTAGATGACTAATGAAAATTTGTATATGACTACCAGTTCTAAGTAACTGTTGACAAAAGCTGCTGGGAAACCCGACTGAAATCTGTAATAAATGCTGCCATAAAAAAAAAAAATGCAGATGTTTTCTTCTTTATTTTGCTTTTGTGCGTTTTATGGTAATAACCTGAGACATATAGGCTACGTTTGGTTGAATTATTATTATTATTATTTTTTTTTCTGGTTTCACAAGATGTTCAGTTTAACAATGTATTAATTACATGATAAAAATGACGCTGCAAATCACCCAAACTAATCTCCGTGCTTCATCTTTTTTAACTTAAAGCTTTATATTTTGGTCGCACGCCAACGTGTTCACCTGACATGACTCCGTGAGCGGTCCAGTGGCAGCAGCAGCTGCCCCTGGAATGTGTATTCACTGCGGTGGTTCAAACATTTCCATCCAATTTTATCAGTTTGTGTAAACGCAAAAAGTTACATCTTGAAAATATATTATTTTTAGGGTTTTTTTTCCAGCTGCACACAGGCAGCATGTAAAGCAGAAATCCACACAGAAAGGCATCTTTTAATCTAAAAATGCTCCATGTTGACTTATTATTATTTCATTATTATTATTTGAAAATAAACAGTTGTATAATTTTTTTTAATAACTGGGCTACGCTTGTTAAAAGTACTTGAATACAAAATCCAAAGACTGCATCTAATCGCAACTTTTTGCGTGCTCTATAAGTTTTTCTGCTGATGACTTCAAATGCTCTTTGCACGTAGCACAGTTTTTGAAATGAGCTGAGCCGGGGTTACATTTTCCCCTAAAGAAAATGTATATGATAGTGCTGCTGAGCAAACTTTGTTCTTCTGAAACTCCATTTGATGTTTTATTCCTTTATGACACAGTTAACATCTCTTAGCACTGTAGGTGGGGAGATAACAGAGGGACAGAGAGTGAAACTTTTTGCTTGAAACAGTGCAGACAGTCTGCTCTCACCACTCTGTTCTGCTGAAACAAACTGAACCTTTTCCTCCCTTCTTTGGGGAACTTCCCAGCCCCCAAACCCCACTTTGGGAACCCCGGAACCAGACCCTCCTGTCTGATGCCCGTCTTTCTCCCTCTTAAGTGGGTGGTCCAGGGAGCTTTTAGGGGCGGGGTCCGCTGTTTCAACCCTCCTACCCTCGTTCTTTCTTGAAACATGCTTTAATAGAGAAAGTATGCAATGCATACTGCTCTGCTACAACCCCCCACTATACTGCATCTGGGGTATTCGTGACTGGACGTCTGGGGGGATCACACACATTTCCGATTAGGAGGAGGGAGGGAGAGAGAGAGAGAGAGAGAGAGAGCGAGGGAGCGAGAGAGAGAGAGAGATTACCCTTTCATTCCAGCCAATGAGACGGTCGATACACTAAGATTTTCATAGTTGTGCAGGAGCACAAAGTGGAGTGAGTGTGTGTGAACTTCCAGGTAAAACTGCAAACCAACTTAAGGTAAGTCGAACCGCCTCTGCTCCCTCTGTTATTTGGCGCTGGCTGCATGGGCAGGATTGCTCAGCCAGAACATGGAGCCTATAGCCTAAATGTATGTCCTGCTTTTGAAAGCAGAGGTTTTGCACCTGTGTTGCTTGCCTTTGTCCTTGGCAAAGTTTTTTTTTCCTCCTTCTTCCTCCAGCTCTTTCTAGCACACGGTTCATCCACTTTGGCGAACCTGTTATCGGTCCAAAAACCCAAACACATTAGAGATCGATTGCGCAAGTGATGGAAGCAGGGGGATGTTGTTTGGTCAGCGTCGACTTTACGCTTTAAAACACTGCTGGCCTGTTGCTCGACTGTTGTTTTGGCGTTTGCATGTGCCAGTTACCAAACTCAAGTCGACGCTTTGGGCTCACGGCTTCGCTTCAGGAGCGCCTCGCGCACCTTGGTAAACGCTGTAAAAGAATGTGTTTTTATGGTTGCAATTGCCGCCCATATGCAAAAAGTACATTCAGTCCCGTACTTGACTGCCAAACGCGGACTAGTTGAGCGGACGGTCTGCTGCTGCAAGAGAAGTGCACGTCGCCTGTTGAGCTGTTTGGAAACGAGTTTTAAAAGCGACGAAACGACGTCGTGCGTCTCGTTTGGCTTTAAATCGTTTCAAGCGAGGACGTATTTCTCAAATTACTCCGACTTCCTGCTTCGGTGCGGCCGTTTTTGATAGGCTGTGTTGGCAATTAGAGTTTGGCACATTCCTCGCAGAGCTGCCCGTTGTGGTAAGCGACCACCTTGGGACATTACCAAAAGTCAGTTTTAAGTGGTTATTTATTGTTTGTTCCACCCATGGAAATAAATCCATCACGTTTACAAGTGATCAAAGTGGAATATACAATGTTTACAGTACCAGTGCTATTAATCAGGCCCGTGATGGGCTGCAACTAGAGCTGAAACAAGTCAGTCGACAAAATAATTCACCAATTGATTTTTTTAAAATTAATTTATTAATTTATTTTTTACAAAGACTTAACTGGCAATTGTTGTGAAAATCGATTTAACGTGCAAAGTAGGTTTTTTGGGTTTTTTTTTTAGTTTTTATGCAGAAATGCAAACGTTATAGCCACCTGAATGTTGGTCAGGCAGTCCAAGCGACACGAAGACGTCCTGAAGGGCTGCAGGAGCTGTGAAGGCCATTTCTCGCCATTTTATTGAGTAGACAGTTAATCAGCTGTAAAGGCCTATTTAGAGATTACAGATTTACTTTGTAAATCTAGCTTTTTGACCAAACCAAATATATTCACCTAAACCTTACACATTACTATAAGAAATTAAATGACTCTTACATTATCCAAATAGCTGTAGCTTTATTTCCCAGTTTTGCACTACAGGCTCCAAACTGTAAATTTACTAGTAGTTTCAATTCTTTTTGTTAAGCTTTTGCATGTAGCGTCTTTCATTTCTTGCAAATCATTGTCTGAGTTGCACAAGTTTTACATTTAAAAATGTCGCATCACCACACGTACAACATGTAACGCCTAGCAGAGGGCAGATGGAAGTGGGGAGTGTAGTACAGTAGATGCAGATTTTGGATGGTAGATTGAGTTGTGAATATCTGTGCTACTTTTAGTCTCTGCACACCATTCTCATGTTTCCTTGCATTTGCCAGACCCCTGTCTGTGTTCCGATGAACCTGGTGCCAAGGCTTATGTATAAGCAGTTCCCACGCTTGCTCTTGGAAAAGAGTCCTGTGTGATCCTGAATTATCCTGTTAATGATGTCATTAAGCACTGATTGGAACTCATTGTGGTAATTGTGCAAAAAGAAAATTATTTGAAGTGGTATAATAGAGCTGATTATGCTAAATTTGTCAGAGACGATTGCTGCGCTGCATTCAAAACGAGTCATTTTTTCCACGTTCCTCTGCTCGCATCTCCAGCTCCTGATACTCAACTCTGCTCCTCTTTAAGCCCTCGAGGCCGCTGCTCCAGGCTTTGATGCCCACACAGTTTGAAGCAGGTGGACAGACGCAGGCATGAGTAACAGTGGGACCAAAGAGCCATCTCCTCAGCCAAGCACTGCCCAGTCACCTCCTGAGCCTCAGCGTAGGGGCAGAGGTCGACCAAGAAAACAGCAGCAGGTAGGACTCCATTTATTAAGCGTGTGAATGTGATGAGCTTTGCCTTACTGAGCCGATGGCGTGTTTACATCTACTAGATCCACATCTAATGTTTCTCCACAGGAGCCTGTTGGACCACCAACTCCAAAGCGGCCAAGAGGACGACCAAAAGGCAGCAAGAACAAAGGCCCCAGAACTGCACTGAAGGTTGAAACTGATCAGAGTATAATTTCATCACAGTTAATTTGTTTCAAATAACCAGATATTACATAATTGAAATGGGCATAATAAGAAAGCTGAAATAGATGCAGGTGCTTAGGGTTTAGTGACAGTCTCTGCACTTTTTAAAAAATAATTCAGACTTTGCAATCTTAGTGGGCTTAACTTTGCAATGTACCCGTGTTAGTGAGGGTTTTTTTTGTGTGTAATACAATTTAATTCAATTATACTTTTGTGGCTACAAAGCAGCCATCACAAGGGCAAATATGAGGTTGCAAAACAAAGACGGAAAGAAAGACGAGCTCAAGTTAAACCACCGCAGTTTTTATGCCTCATGCATTATTATTCTGACAAATAAAACATTGTCTTGTCAGGAACAACGATTACATTACATAAATGGTTGGAAGTATCAGACTGGATGGACTTGCTTACACCACCTTGCTTACACCAGCTTTAAAGACTTATTTTACTGTAAAGATCAGCAATTTTCTGGCAATAGACTCATAAATGATTTGATTAGTCTTTTCCCATATAAACCAACCAATATTCATCGTTTTGCTGCTTGTAAAATTAGACAGAAATTTGTGTGCATATAAAAAAATTGGGTTTCACTGTAGTTTAAAAGTAAAGAAAACTTGCTGTAGAAGGTGTGACATCATCATCATCATTGATCCACATCTTGTAGTGGATCAACTATTTGGCTAATCATACAAAAATATGCTGAAAAATATAATTTGACATTTTTCTGTTTTGTCAGAAGACATCAGACTCACAAGATTTCTTTTTCATTCTTCATCACTAGCTCTGAGGGGGAAGTGTTATTGTCAGGCAACTGAGCTTGTTAAACTTGTTACAACATGGCAGAGAGAGGTATTTCATGTATAAGCCTGCAATTAGACATGGCAAATCACACAAATCCATCCTTTGTGTTTTCAACCTGAACATTTCTCAGAACAGATGGATTTTAAAGAAAAGAACTCCACGAATGTTAATTTAAACGTTCCTCTTTAATTGTTTAAAATCATTTTACTTGGTTGTGATAGGCCAAGTAAACTTTGCACATGCTGATGCCTGCGAAAACTTTAATTTGGCATATTGTTCATCTATGCAGGCACTGAACATGCATACATCTCCTACCCCTTGCATTTTTTTATTTATTTTTTTTTTTTGCACTAAATTCTGAAGTTTTGTTTCAACTGTTGACTTTACCAACAGGAGTTGTACAGCCCCATCAAAGTATTCACCAAAATGTTTCTTTAATTAAGGAAATGATGCCACTCCTGAGAGGGGTGTTCCCCCCTTGACCTACAGGAAACTGTATCTAGCAAATAAATATGGCTGCTGGATTGAAGATTGAAAAACTACAATACTCTAAAGAAAACCACAGGATTTGTGTTTTCAACCGTTTTTCTCTTCCTCTGCAGAAAGTAGAGCCCATTGGAGAGAAGCGACCACGTGGGCGACCAAGGAAATGGGTATGAAGCAATCACTGACATTCATGGAGTTAATTGTAAATGTATGTCCAAAGCCTCCAAGGTGTCTGTGTATGCTGGAGCTGAGCAGTCCTTGAGGGCTCGTTTTCCTTCATGTTTAATTAATTCTGCTGCCTCTCTTTTCACAGCCCCAGAAAGTAGTGCTAGAAGTAACTGAAGAACAGCAGGTGAGGAAAACGAAATCTTTAAAGTGCAGTAGGGTGGTCCGGTTTTGTTTTGATGTAGCACTTTGAGACGCACGTTCCCACAACTGAAACGCTGTTGTTGTTGTGAAAGGGCCGCTGTTTGAATAATGGAATTAGGGCCTGTGTTTAAGATACGCTTGAGACAACTTCACAAAATAAAGTAAACCACTTAACATTCACAGCCGCGTTCCCCACTATATCAAATTTATGGCTTAACAAACTTAGCTGTGGCTTTGCGGCGGAATCCTTAAAACATTTACAATCATCAAATCATTGAAGTCTCTTGCAGTGTAATCTGTATTATTATAAGTCACTTTCAGAGTTTGACTGTGGTGTAATGTGAGCCCTGCTTCAGTTGGGCAGAAATCTCATTTTGTGTCATACATTTACCTTTTGACTAATGTCAGTTACATTTATGTTGTGAGACCTGCAGTGCTGATTTGCATAGCTTATCTTATTTATTAATATCAAAAGTTCATCATCAAAGAAAAACGACATTCAAAAGTCCCTTGTACTTTTTAGTGAAGCTGCAACTAAAACAACACGCTATTATCTGGCCTGCAAACTCTACAGGGTGAGTAAAAAAACAACAAAACAAAAACATTAACAGTTGCACAAGTAGTGTATGCACTGTACATTTTCATAACCAGTCTACTCACAGGTATTGATAAATACCTAAAACAAAGAGCAAAATACAAATAAAAAATGTCTAACATTAAGTTTTAAAATATTGAATCTGCTTGAAACTAGTAGGTAAAGGTTTGTAGAAAGTTGCACCAACTAGTGATGAATATTTATATAATACAAATAAATATTTTCTACTAAATGTTATTCACCCCCTTTAAGATATTTAATATAGTATACTCAGTAACTTACAAACTTAAGTCCCTAAAATGACATGGTGTTGACATGTCCTCCATGATGCTGCAGATACTGTTTTTTTTGGGGTTTTTTTTAAAGCTGCTTTTAGTCCTGGTAGGATTTACTGATGGCAATAAAAGTGAGATGGAGAGAGAGACATGATGGAAACACAGCCGCTAATCTACTAGGATCTGCAGGTTATATAAAATTAGGCTTAGTGATGTGCAGCCTGTTGACTTTAAACTGGTCGTGGCACAGAATCCCATCCTCTGGCTTTGTCATTTTAACAGTAAAGTCCTTTATGCTATATGTATACACTCAGCTGCCACTTTGTGGGCTACACTTAATGCATTAAGTGTCACCATAACGATCATGGTCCATATTCTGAAAAGTGTCCAGTTAAACTGCCTGATAAATTTGCAGTACTGTTGATCTGTATTGCAGTACTGGTAAAGTAGCAAGTGACACCAGTGTCAAAATAAAGCCTTTCCTTATATTTTTCTGTATCTGTTCATAGAAGAACATCCCAAATAATTCCATTTTCTGAAAAGTGCCCCAAAATCTAACAATTGTAAAAGGGAAAGACTTTCAAGAAGCGAAACTGCCTTGTTTTTTGTGTTCTGAAGCACATTGTCTTTAATTAATCCTTTTTACTCCCCTGCACGTTGCGTATCTGCTCTTTTTAAATATATGGATTTCACTTTGCGCAATACTGTGTTTCAGTTCAGTACTCGTAGGATTTGTGTATGTTATAACCTTCTCAGGCCTTGGCACATTTTTACTAAAATGCAACTATAAAACCACTTAAAAACTCATTACCTTAGCACATTTGATAGCAAAGCTGTGAATGCACATGCTTCTTGCGCTTCATGTACACTGACTTCATGAGGATATGCCAAATTCTTGAAAATTCACAGATGCCGTTGCTAAATTCCCCAGATAAACCGCCAGAAACATCGTCTTGTGACACCAAGTGCTTCTCTGTAACTTTGGTTCGTTTAGCCATTTTTTTTTTCTTCTTCTTCTTCTTCTTTTTTTTTTTGAATTTCAAATGAAGTTGCACAACAGTTCTCACCGAAACGGGGCAGTTCTCTTGATGCCCCTCGTGTGTCTTATCGCATCTTCTCCACTAAGCAGTTTGTCAAAGGGGTTGAGATGCTTTAAGAACTGAAACCGTTGAGACAGACTCCATTTCTCAGACGCACACACATGAAGGGGAAGAATGAGTCAATATAGTGAGGGGAAACCTGCTCTAACTGTTCTCTTCCCCTGTCTTTTTGGTTTCCTGATGTAACTGTCATCTTCCTCACATTTCTGGGTCTGACAGCTGGAACCTGCTTCCTCGCACGCAATCGCTCCATGAGATTTTAACAGTCATTCTTGTATTCTCGTGCGTTTTCTAGTATTGATTCATGTGCTTGAGCATCATGAGTCAGTAGACCAAAAGAGATAACAACAAAGTGAAAAAGTCTTTTGGGTTTTTTTTTTTTGTTTGTTTTTTTTGGGTGTCCTGCTGTTCCAGGGCGCTTCAGAAGAGGCTGAGGAGGGTCCCTCGTCATCTCAGGCGGCAGCACAGGAGGAAGGGGAGTAGATAGGGCACCTCTCTACCTACCTCAAGGTTTGGCCTCAGATAAACAGGGGTTTAAATCTGACTCCTATCTGTGATGGGGATTCAGGAACACACAGACACACACACACACTCAAAAGTAATTGCAGTCAGTAATTTCTTCTCCTGATGTGATACCTTGGATTTGTTATCAATTTAAGAGTTTTGGATTTTTGGTGAGCAAACTGTGTTTTAACATTGGAGTATTTGATCTTTCAGTAAGGTTTATTGAATAGGAATAGTTCCACTTTTTGGGAAATGCACTTATTCTCTTTTACTGAGACATACCATTTTCACATATAAATATGCCGTTCATACCTGCAGCATCTCTAAAGCTCGCACACAAATATTGTCTCATTTCTGAAATCTAAAAATGTAAAAGCAGTTTTTGTGGTCTTTTTAGACGTGCCTGCTTCTCATGTGACTTTAAGCAGTAAAGGAAAAACAAAAAGGGTGCATTTTCCATAAAAATTTAACTATTCCTACAAGTATGCCAGCTTTCCTGAACCCCTTAGTGTGCATGGTTGAGTGTGAGCGCGTGTGTGTGGCGGTTGCATGGAGAGGGGACTGGGCTGCTGGCTGAAATGAGACTGGTTAAGAAAAACAAAGGAACCAAACTGAATTGTTTTTATTGAAACATGTTTCTAAATCAAATATCACAAACCCTCGTATGAAACATCGTTACAATATAGACATGGTGCGCTGAAGTCATTATTATAAAAGTTGTGTGAAAGGTTTAAACTGAAAATGAAATATCAAATTATTTGAGGGGCGGGGCAGGGGCGCCTTACAAAAAAAAAAAAAAAAAAAAAAGATTAAATTGGATCCAAAAAAGTGACATTCAGGGTTTTGTTTTTCTTCAATCCAGCAGCTGATTTGAGAGAAATTGTTTGAATATTTCATTTAGAAAAGAGAAACCCTTCACACATCATTTAGTCAACAAGGATGTTGACATGTCATTTATTTTTTTCACTCAGGATTTCACTATTAACAGTGCTTTTACACCATATTGAAACCTCAGGTACAAAACTATTCAGGAACATGTTGTCTACTCAGAAAAAATTATGGTGCTGTGTTTGTTGTGCATTTCTGATCTGTATTTGACATTACCAGTATGCCTTGACACAAAGACCTCATTTAAACCTCAGTTACCTTCAGCTTCTTAATCTCTCATTCTACCTCAGTAACACAAAATGATCTCCTGCAAAGTAATCCTTCGCTCCCTCAACAGTGATATACACAATTACTGTACACACACACACGTGCGCTCGCAAACACACACAGGTTTTTGTGCAGATATACAGTACGATTACACACGAGGTTTTCAGGGCTGCAGGCCAACACGTGGAAGCAGATGTTACACTCCAGTCGAGGAGTACAAATAAAAGCATCAGTAGAATTTTTTTTTAACTGTATTTGATATAAACTGAAGTGAGATTTTGTTTGTTTGCTCTCCTGGGAAATAAAATGCAGCCAATAGTTTACAACAACCTGATGAAATACTTGCTTTTTAGGGTGCAGTTCCTCATGAAATACTTGTTTTTGTTTTTTGGGGGTGGGGTGGGGATTGTTATTCTTTTCTCATTTTTATTCTATCATGTATTTTCTGATTCTTACACTGTAAATTGTATGTGTGACACTCTTAATACATGGCAGCAAATAACCACAAAGTGCTGAAATACATAAGCGTTATGGCTAACTTCAGGCACCGGCCATACCAGACCGACTAAGGCTATAGCAACAAAACACCTCGTTGTACTGAAAGTATTGGGAGTGCTTTTTATGGTCTATCAATTAAACAAGTTTAACTCTATTTAGTTTCATAGAGAGGAAGTGCGTCGTATCTTGTTGCAAATTTTACAGTCTTCCTTTAAAGGATTGTTTCACTTACCTCTAAAAGCATGCAGCTACACAGCTACAGTATGTACACCTCAATGCAACAAAGTGCATGGGATTTATTTTGTGGTGCTTAATGAACATTTTCTGTTGAAGCTACTTTCTACTTAAGAAAATGTTGACAAAGTGGTTTAAGACTTGTCCACACTAACATACTGTGTTAACTCCCAGTCTGTAAGAACTCTATAAATAAAACTCAGTTCATCTCCACTGCATTCAGAAATCTTAAAAAACAAACGAAATGGGAGATTTTCAAATAGAAACAATTAATTCAGAACTAGCTGCATGCCACCAGAAAAAGTGAATGTAGTATTTTTCACCATGAATACAGTACTGTGCAAAAGCCACCATCATTTCTATATTTTGCATACAAGGAGCCAGACTTTCTTGTAATTTTTTTAGGTGGTCTTAAGCAATAGTTCTCCAGGTTTTCTGAAGGTCTTTCAAAGGTTTTCTTTGGATATTGGCTACTTTCTCACTCACTTTCAGTCCAGTCTTTGTAGCCAACCATTTATATAGAAATGTTTTTGTTTGTTAAACCACTAAACGCTGTGCTAGGAATCATTCACGCATTAAAAAAAGGCACCTAACTCAAGGGATGATGAGTGCTGTGTCTTCACATAACAGACAACTTGTCAAAGAACCAATTATAAGTTATTTTGGTAGTTTTGGGCACTTAAAAAGAACAAAGACTTCTTTAGTTGAATCTACAAAATATAACAGTTTTTCAGGCAAATAGTAGTTTTGCTCCAACAAGGTGACTCCTAAAGATCTACTAGAAAGAAAATCCAGCAAAGCCCTGATACAGGACCTGAAGGGTATACCTGACCCTTCAGGTGATTTATCTACTGTTCAAGCCTCATCAGAAATGGTTTTCTGCCCTTCTTAAGGCAGAAATGAGGAGAAAAGGATGAGGTATGCCGAATTACACAAAAACTGGACCAAAAATCTGTGACAATGGGGCTTATGAATTGATGAATATGAATTAGAATTTTTGGGTACAAATCACAGAAAGGAACACTATCAGTCGTGGATTGGCCTCCTCAGACCCCAGACCTCAACGTTATTGAAGCAGTGTGGGCTCATCTTGAAAGAGAACAGAACAAAAGAAGAGCTTTGAATGTCCTTCAAGAAGACCGGAGAACTATTCCTGAAGACTACTTAAAGAAATTACAAAAAGGTTGCCTAAGAGAGTTCAGGCTGTGTTAAAGAATAAATGTGGTCATACCAAATATTGAGGTTTTTTTCCTTAGAAACTGTATTTCCATGTGTCTAAATGTTTCAATAAGTTACTGCACCTATTTCCCAATTTCCTAGCAAAATTTAAAGAAATGAGTGGCTCACGACTTTTGCACAGCACTCTATGTCTCTGGAACCAGACAGTAATGCAGGGAAATGAAATTTACAAAAGAAATGTAATTGAACGATAAAGGTATTTTATATATATATATAATATATATATATATATATATATATATATATATATATTATATATTATATATGTTCGTAAATAGTAAATCTGGTTTCTATCATGAATCAACATAAGTAGCCACATAGATATATAGAATAATCTGGAGAGCTCAGGATGTCTTTTTCCCTCATGGAGATGTTTCTCATACAAATGACTGAATCCTTTATGTCTAAAACATCAGAGGTTAAGAAATTTCCTGCCTCCATGTAGTTTAAAAAATGTTTCTGAGAAGTCGTTTTGTGAACATTTATCCAAATTAGATATCACTTACAAGTTGCTAATTACTGCACATTACTTGAATATCACCATTATTTACTGTATATATGTTTCTTCCACGTAAAATGTACTTATATTATCACTGATATTTTGTATTTCAGTCATTTCATGTAATTCAGCATTGTTGACAAAATTGCAGCCGGATTAGATATTGATTCAGTGTTCATCTGCATTGACTTTAATTTTGTTTTTTGCTTTTTGGGTTGTTTTTTGTTTTGTTTTTTTTGACTATGCTCCCTGGACTACCTCTGAAAACAAACACGCCTGGGTCATCTCTGGGGGAAACTCTTGGTTAAATATGTCTAATAGTTCCCATTAGACCTGCAGGTCATGTGGATCATGAAATTTTGAAGTAACTGTCAAACTAGTACTGTCGTAGTCCACATCACTCATCTCACTACATTCATATGACCATAAGTGAATGGAAGTCAGCCTTAAAGGGTGCCTTTTAATTTAACTACAGCTGAGTCAATGTGTGTTATTTTACAAGAGCTGTCTAGATATTTACTCTCTAAATGGGGACAATGTTTTGTGATTTTACTGATAGTTATATAGTTACATACAGTACTTGATCCATTTTCAACTCTTGAAAAGGTTGAAGTGTAACTTGAGAAATCAACTTTTTATGCCTTACTCTTAACACCATTTTGTAGTTATGTTATGTGTTGATGTGTCCTCATCCACTTCCTTAATAGAACTCACAAACCTGTGATATATATTTTGTTTTGATTCTTTACCTTGTGATTTGTGTTACTCTACATCTGCGCATCACTTATTAATAAAATATCACCTATCAACTCCTTTGTTCTAGATTTGTGCAACAAGAACATTTCGTTAGAAATTGGTTTAAATAACTTTAATGTACACACACGCAGAGAAACAATCCTTAAACGCTCACAAAAGAATAAACCGACTGGGGAGAAACACTTTACTTAAGGATGGAAACACATCCAGCTTTGAATCTTGTCAGGAATGTAGGACCAAAAAAATCACTAGAACACAGATATACACTTCTCTTTTATGAAACATAGACGTAGATACTGAAGCTCAGAAGAACTTCCCTGACAAGCTACCAAATATTTTAACAGCAATGACATGACATGATTTTTTTTCCTTAAAAAAAAGTGCATCCCACTTCATTTGTGTGCCATATGATAACAGTGCAAGATCATACGTGATGCTTCCCGTTGCCCTTCTCCACCATACATGCAACCGCTGCCGTTCCACGCATGGTGACGATAACCTTCATCGGAGCTCCAGTTGCTCCGCCACACAGTCTGGTTTCCCTTTATAGAGGCCAGCAAACCTCGCAAACTGATTTTATCCAATGGAAGAGAGCTGTTAAGCATTGAGAGCTTTGGCTACATCTGTGAAGACAAGACGACTGGGCCTTTGTGTTGTCCCCTGGGAGCTTGTAAGAGTCTGCAGGAAAGCGGTAGCAGGAAGCAGGAAAGCGAAAACCGTTACATTAAGATCATGTGATGACACAAGCTTTATAGTGTCATTAGTAATAAAATAAAGAAGGACAGAAGGAAACTATAACAATAACTAAATTATTCTTTTCCCAGTAATGTTTTGCTACTTTTAGAACAATAAGAGCACCTACACAGACTTAGCATTTTAGTTTTAGACTGTGATTCATTACTGAAACTAGAAAATTTGCACCAGAGGCCACAGACCACAGATGATGTAAATCATAAAATCCGGAATTATGAAAATACCAGCATGTGTTATAAAACTGATTGATGCCGTTGTCCTGGTTGTTTTACACAGCCAAAATAAAGTTTTGATAAAAAAAATATTAAGGTTTGAAAGCCATTTTTAGGCTTTCAAATGCATTTAATGGACAACATCAACAAGGACACAGTGGGATAGATTTAGTCGACATCTGAAAACTCTGAAAATGTGTTTGCTTCATGTGGCCCCTGGGGTAGCTTATGTGTAAGTATTTAGTTGAAAGAGTGACAAGGAAAGGATGTGAAAGGTAATATGAATGTAGGTTCAAAGGAAAAGGCAGTTTGATGTAGCACTGTTTGTCCTCCATGTATATACTCTAATGCAGATTAGGTCAATGAATTAGAGGTTGTAGTTTTATTTGAGATACAGATACAAAGACAGCATGAAAGAATAAGGGTAGTGAGAAAAGGGGGTTTTAGAGAAATGGTTGAAACGACATACAGGCCATACTTTACCATTTTTTGCCTTTTATAACTATGCCATTGTCAAAACTTAAAAGGAATTAAAGAAAATAAGGAATTATGACAGCGAAAACAACCTCATAAGAAAAACATACAAAAAATCTGCACTGAAATTTTCAGATTATACATAAAAATAAACACAAACAGTAAAAAAGAAAAACTGCTACTTGGAAAAACTGTCAGTCCTACCTTGGCGTTGGGCCCTGTGATGCTGCCTTCCCGACCGTGATCCAGTAGTTCCTGTTCCAGCAGGTCATCTTGTTCTTCAGCTGGATCGAAGTTGTACATGGGCATGAGCTGGTGTCTCAATTTCTCCAACCTGTGTGATGACAGGTTAAAGATGAGCAAGGGGGGGAAACGACTTTGAAATTAACATAATAATCATGTTGAACACATACTGAGCCAAACTTGGTGCCCTCTGTGTGATCCTAGTGGGACTAATTTGAGCAAATGATTTGCTTTTTTCAGGAATGATTATGCACTAGATCTCAATGTAAGCTTAAACCCATGAAATACCTAATAAATATATGTTTTAGTTGAGTTAATTAATTATTTTCGTTTTGTGAAGACTCAAAACGGATGGTAATCCAGCCTTGCTTGGTTGTGGCAACTTACCGCTTCCGTTTCCTGATATACAGCATCTGGAATGGAGAAGCAAAGATATGACGGAGAAAGTTAAATAACTTTTATGTTTTATACTGTGTGAAATGGTTTTGAAGAGACCATGTTTAAATGATTCCTTACTATTGCCACTGCTAAGCCAATGACTGTGATGATGCCAAAAGGTACGAGCAACATTCCCATGCCTGAGCTCTCAATCACGACTTCTGGCAACGCAGTGGCATTCAAATTGGTCTCATTTGTCGTTATAGTCACAGTCATTAATGTTCTTGAGGTGATATTGTCTCTGCTTCCAGGACTTGTTGAGAGGAAGGGGATCGTGGAGGTTGTGGGGGTTGTGGCAGTTGTTGAGAAAAAACTTGTAGTTGTCCTGGTTCCATTTGCAGCCATGGTCGAGTGTGGAGTGTGGCTCTTCACTATTTGTGTAGATGCTGTTATACTGTTCAGCCTCTAGTGTGTGTCATGATCAGCAAAAGTGTCTTCGTGCTGGTCCGACGTCTCCTGAGGCATCGACGGTGCTTTGGCCATAAGATCTGTAAAATAAAACCTGACACATGAAGGAGAAGCTGATAACTATTTTGCTACAATGAATCTGTAGAAGGTTTCATGTGATAAAATGAATTGAATGAACTATAACCATATATATGAAAATGCTTACATCTTATTTTCTTATTTCTTTTTGACTCGTGATTAAGTTAAATCTTTAAAAAAAAAAAAAAAGCAAAGAATTAAACATTTCACTTTTGGAACCCTCACCCTCATATTTACTCAAACCGTGGTGATTGTGCCAGTGGGTTGTGGTAGGTGTTTTGGGCAGGATGTGGGTCGTAAACGCACAGAAGGAAATCGGTATGCAGGAAAAAAAAAGCTTCATGAATTTCAGCGGAATGGTAAGCGTTCAAACTTCAATATGCACTGTGAGGAAATGTGTTGGCAGCGTATTCTAACATCAAAATCAACTTACATCCACCCACACACACACACAGGTTCCATAAATATCCTCTGCATCCAAGACTTGGTACATGTACCTTCCACACACGTACTATGCACATCCCATGAGAGTGCAAAGTAGTTTTTCCTTAAGATTTACATTATATGAGGAGTGCTAAAAGACGAACATGCTTTCCATTTTGTTATATGGTGACACAGAAAGGCATAGACATATAATCCATTCCTCCCTCCTCATCCTGTCTGCTTGTGCTCTTAATGAGGAACATGTGCAACTGAAGCCAACCAATGAAAAACAAAGACTGGATTCAGTCATTGCTCTTGTCCAGTTAGCAATTCCTACACTCCACAAAGACGGAGCATGCAACATTTTACATGGTCTTTGTGAGGATGATTGCATGATTGTATTACCATGTGATACGGATGCGTGTTATTTTTAGTTAACGTGTAGTGGATCTCAGCTGTCCTGCACTAACAGCTGAAGCTAATAATCCTGCCACCATGACCAGGTCTTACTCATGTGTCCTCTCAGATTAGAGATCCATACGTACCTTAACATACAACATGCATGCTCAGAGGTGACCTGCGGCAGACTAGGGGCAGCTAAAGACAGAGAATTTTCACTGTAAGAGGCAACATTTGCTCCAGTGTTTGCCCCTCCTCCTCCTCTTCTGCTTCCCCCTTTAGCAATGCAGGTATTGGACAAGCTGTTTACATTGACAAAACAGCCATTTTCTCTGAAGATGGTTTCCACACGTCAAAGAAACCCTACCCTGGTAACCCCCAAGATCTTCCTTTCCAGTTCTTTGATAGCCTCCTAGGATCTACTCCCGTCGTCTTGCCCTTTCTTGTATTTCACACAGCAGAGGTTGCTCTGGGGATGCTGCAAACAGAGATCAGTGCGGCAAGCTCCCTCCCCCTTCACCCTGTAATTGGTCTAATGGCTTCAAGATGATGAATGTGGTTGGCTCCCTCAGCTGTCTGTTTGGCTTTGCAAGGATGAGAATGGGATTTAATGGGACTGCACACCAGATGCTGTCAGACTCGTGTGAATGACTGCATCCGGGTGGCAGGTCTGAGGAAATTAACCCTGTGATGTCTTCTGTCCGAACCTCAATGACCCGAATTCCCCCAGGAACACATGAACAGAAGAAGAAACCAGCAAAGAATTCAGCATTAAAATTTTGTTTCACTGGTAAGGATTTGCACAGTTGCACAAAAATCACCACACTGATAAGTGACTGAACACATTTTATTTTCCATTTTTTTGTCGATTTTAAGCAAATCTGTAGATTCTTTAAGTCATTTTGAACAAGTTTCCAGTAAACATTGCCACAAATTCTGAAAAAATAAAAATAAAATCATTATTATTTGTTTCCACCTTTTTGATATGTGAAACTGTGGGTATAATAGTACAATTCTTATACATTACTACCCTGCATAACATATCTTACAAAATTTGTTTGGAGATTTGAAGTTAAAACACTTTCTGTAGTCAGTTACAGTCACTGGTTTAATAATACAATTAGGTTGATTAGTAATTTCTGCCTATCTGCATTGTCTAAGCTTTTATGCCAAGACCTCTATTCCCAGTCACCTTCTCCAGCTCCTCTAAGGCAAGACCCAAGGCAAGCCATCTGAGAGACTTAATCTCTTCAGCAGGACCCAGATCTGTCTCAAGATCTCCTCTTAGTTGGATATGCCTAAAATACCTCACCGAGGAAGCACCCAAGAGGGACGACCCTAGTCAGATCCCAAAACTAAATAAGCTGGATCCTTTTAATTGTGGACTGTTAGGAGTTTCAAACCCTTCATGAATTACTGAGCTCCTAACTCAATGTCTAATAGACCTGGCAGCCACCCTTCAGAGGAAGCTCATTTGTAGATTTAGATAAAATGTGTAAAAGCAATAATGACTTGATACACTAAACATTTTCTGATTGATTTGAACAAAATAAAATTAATCACGATCATCAAAATGATAAAATATAAAAGATAATGCATATAACATGCCTTCATAATCAGTCTCCATCTGATATCCGCCTCCATCGATATTAAACATGAAAAAACACCTGAAAATATTAAAGACAAATTCCAATTAACACTAAGTGAAACTACGATGGCGTATTAGGGCCACATTAAGAAATTTATAAATTATTGTCCAATTTGAGAAAGAAGATGAAATGTGGAGGTTAAAGTTGTTTTTTTCAAGTCAAACACTGCCATGGCTGATATACCTTCTACAAAATACCTTGTGTATGATGAGTTAGTGAAACAACTTGATGAGCTGTCTCATTGTGTCTTGTGATGCAACATGACTGGATGAGAGTGTGTCCATCGACACCCTTGCATCTGTCCATTTCCAGTAATTTTATTTTGCAAACCCGGCCAACTCATTCAAATTTGTGTGTTTTTTCCTTCTGACCAGAAGCAGCTTTCTGCACCATCTCTTCAATGGTGTTGTACTTCTCACACTGTGTGTATGTGCTAAAAATAATAATAATTTTTTACTAAAACTGATCCTGAAGTATGATTTCACTAGCTTGTCTACACAGGGCATTTTGTAGAGCGTATAGCAGCCGTGGCAGATGTTTGACTTGAAACGACAACTTTAATCTCCACATTTTGACTTTTTTCCTCCCTTTATGCTCAAAATGAACAATAATATTTTTATTCTTAATGTGACTCTAACACTCCCGTGCAGAAAACAGTCTGATTAGCATATCCAACTTACTGTGCTTTTCGCAGAATATGTTATAGCTTGATTTGAATTAGAGAACTTTTGTGCTGTGTAACAAGAGTGGAGAAGTATGATGTCTTTGTTACAACTTTGTTGTGTTTTACTTACTTGAGCGTGTTCAGGCAACATATCTCTTACCCTCTTTATCAAATACTCTAAAAGCAGCTCTGAGTTCAGAATCCTGGTTCTTTGTTCTTTCATGGTATAGAACCATGAGACCCAGAAAGCTTTCACAGTTAAATACTCTTTTTCCTGAAACATCACAAAAATAATACATTTTAATCTGCTCCATGTGTGATTTTTATGCATATAAAATATATATAAAAAATCAATACATTTACATGTATAGGGGCTACATATACCCTTTTCATTACACCGTACATAATAACTACAGCTAAAGAAGATCCTCTCCAAGCAATATATCTCCTTTAAAGGGATGTATTCTACAGATATATATCAAAATTGTGGGTATGTCTCAGCTTGCATTGGTTCAGACAGAAAACGGAGGAGGGAGGTGTAAAGAGAGCAGGGAAGACAATAGGAAATCGGAAACAGGAAAGGAAATTGCAATATTTCCTCCAGTTCTTCAGATGAAATGACACATAACATAACTAACACAGTTTTGCTAAGTTTAAGTGACATGAAAACTATACTTCAGCATAAGTTAAATCCCAGGAATGCAGTGTTTCAGAGCATCACAGGTCATATAATGGTTAATTCATTATATCATTCATTTCACAAATGCAAGAAACTTTTAAATCACACTAGGAACAATGAGCATTTCATTTCTACAAAAATTAATCATTTTTAAAAAAATATATTTTTAATACAAATAAATGTATAATTTAATAGTTTAAATGTTGGACTCTGTGTGTGTGTGTGTGTGTGTGTGTGTGTGTGTGTGTGTGTGTGTGTGTATTTTCGGTTGCTTGGGAGATTCGGCAATGCAAATAATCATAAAACCACTGGACACTTCTCAGGTTACACACTGTAAAACAATGCCACCTAGTGATTTACAGAGAAACCTGCAGTAAGACTGCGGCATGCATTTTGGAATATTATTGTTCTCTGGGAAAGCTGCTTCATAAATCCTTAATCGATTAAGATGTGTATTAAAATTCTGGGCCCGAATAGGCACAAAGGATAATACCACAAATATCTTAAGATTAATTTATCAGATCAACAAACACCAAACATCAATTTCATATCAGCACTTTTCCTAAGTTGAATAAGCCACATTATCGCTACAGCATTTTACTTGTCTGGTTTGGGCTGATTTTAAAGAGATAAAGCTTCCACTAATGCACACATTAACATTTTTTTAAAGTACGTAAATAGAACCAGTTTACGTGCAACACAGTATAATAAAGCATAACAACTGCAACAACTTGATTAAAGCTCAATCAGTAGACAACAGAAGTACCTTAAAAAGTTCTATGTCCACTTGCTAGATAGATACAGTACATTGCAAAAGTCTTGAGCCATGCCATGCCTAGCATGTTTTGCTAGGAAAATGATGAATAGGTGCAGTGATTTATTGAAATATGTTCAAACATAATTTTAAATTTAGTATATAAGGCAAAAACGGTGTTTGTACACTTGAGAGTCAATATTTGGTCATACCAAATATTGACTCTCTTCCACACAGCCTGAACTCTCTTTGCCAGGTTTTCTTGTAATTTCTTTAAGAAGTCTTCAAGAAATGTTTTCCACGCTTCTTGGAGGACATTCAAAGCTCTTTTTTAGAACAAATTTTGCATTTTTGAGAAGAGCTGCTAGTAACAAAGTGCCCAAAGATACGTTGTCTGTTACATGTAGACACTGGTTCACCTCTTGAGTTTGGTGCTTTTTTAATGCTTGAATGATTTGTATGTTGAGGTGAGATGGTTTAACAAACAAAAGAAAAATCCTATGAAAATGGTCAGGGGCAAGAACTGGGCTGAAAATGAGTGAAAAAGCAGCCAATGGCCAAAGAAAATATTTGCTATTCTTCAGTCTAAGATCACTATAGAGAACATATGGAGAAATTATGGGTAGCTCAAGAACTCTGCAGAGTAAGACAGAGGGTTTTTTTTTTTTCCCACAGCAAGGAATTTTGCAGGTATCTTCTTTGTCCACATCTTTGGCCATCTGGATGAGCTCGGTCTTGGTAGGATTGATTCCAATTAAACTCATCATCCTCTCTAGCTCTTGTGTCTTCACGCCTCCATTTACTTCTTCAACAAACATCTCAAAATTTACCTTGTATTTTTTTATCTGTACTTGTGATAATTTGCTGACCTGGAAGGAAATGAAAATGGGGAAACTGTTTAAGAAGCTGCAATTTTATGCTGCCAACAATATTTATTAGAGGATTGTTAATCATGATCCTAAAACCTCTCATTTCAAGTTAGTCATTTTAGATATTATTCAAATTAATGACTATTAATAGTTAATTCTCAAGATAGCATACTCATCAATTTTTCAGGATTATATAGAAACGAGTCAGTGCGAGTACTGTGTGTAGCGAAAACACTTAATGCACAATAAGAGGATGTCTTAGCCTCATCATTTCTAAATGTTTAATGCTCTTTCCCCAGAGTTTAGAAAAGCCTGCCAGAAGACCATTTATGGCACTTAGAGGATGGACTTGATAATCACCCATGTGGAATAATTTGATACTGATCTCACCCATCAAATGCAACACAGCTACACTGGAAAATGACTAGTTTGTATAGCTTTAAATTCATCAAATATCCGTATTTTTAGAGAAAGTAACAGCAACGCAGCAAAATATTGTAAACAATCAGATGCATTTTTGTGTGACCTCAGTGTCACATGACGACACAGTTATGGGAACTGCTATTAGCTTAGTGTGGCCCATTAGCAGGTGTTTGCACAGCCCCCCGGTGACTTTTATGAAAGCTGACATCCAAATAAGGAGGCACTCAACTGCAAGATGTTATTTTCAACATTACAATGGGAACATTAAGAATTTCACATTTGTTAGCTGAGTGAAAGAGCTGTGTATCACTGTACACCTCATTCCTCTTGTGAGCTAATTCAGTGCAAAGTGCAGAATTTAAAAGGACACAACATGGAAACCAAAATCAAAAGTTATGTGAAGCTATTAGCATTTAATATGTAGATTAGGTAATAGGCAATGAGATAATAGTTACTTTTTTTTAAACATTACTACCAGCTGTCAAGTGAATTTCATGAGCTGAATTTACCAGGTTCCTGTCCTTCTAGTTAAGCAATTACATGACTAATAGATCATTGTGACATTTGCAAATAAATATAATATGACCGGGAGAATTCACATACATTGAATTATAACTTACACAGCAATGTGGGAATACTTTTCTTTCTGCATCTGCATGTTGAAATCAAATAACTGCTTTCATTCATGATCAAAATGCAATATTAAAATGATACTGACAAGCCATAATAAAGATGGTCATGATAATCCAAATGTTATGCCATTTGTTTTTATTCCACGGGGTCACTCAGAGGTATGGTACTAAAGAGATTCTATGTATTCTTCATTTTGCTGATGGCAAAGATTATAGTAGATAAATCCTGTCGTAAAATGTGAGTCTAACAAAAATAAAGAGGGAAAGGTAAACACAGTGGCTTTTGTCAAACACTATTTTCAATGTTACCGATTCCCATCTTGCCTTTATATTTATATATATATATATATATATGTGGACCATCAGTACCAATAATCGATTCAAGGTTTTAAGGGTAGTGATGGATGATGAATGGATGATGCGAGAAGGAAATGAATGTAGAAAGATCAGGTCTTATGTCATCTAAGCCTACTTTGAGCTCCAGATGGTATCTTGAAAATGGAGAGAAGGGAGAGTAGTCTGATTGAAAGAGGGAGGATGGACAAGATGCAGCGAGGGCTTAGATAATGAACGGATGTGGTGACGGGTATGAATAAGATGGAATTTGTGAGGCAAGTGAGACAAAGAGTTTGGTAGTCACTAACTAGGTAGCTAAGAAATTTGCCTGACAGGTGATTACATGTGGAACTTTAGTTAACGTCTTTACTACATTTACTCAACCAAATCCATTGCAGGTTGTTTTTTCTGTATGACATTCCTGAGCTAGTTATTTTTTCTGGTATGGATTAATTGGATTCTTATATTCTAGTTTGTCTAGTATGTATTTCTTACATGAACTGGGTCCACTTAGGATTTTTTACGAGTGTATTTGTGCATCAGATGACTGCTTAGTATGACTAAATTAAATATCAAAACCGCTCATGCCACCAAAATAGCTTTGATCTGTCAGGTCATGAAACGGGACCTCTGGGGGTGTCCTGTGGTATCTGACACTGTGAAGTTGGTGGGGGATCCTTTGGGTCCCATGGATTGTGGGGTGGGACTTTTGCAGATAAGGTTTGTTTCATGCCATCTCACAAATGCACTATAGCTCACATGGGTAAAATAATGCTCGAGGGCAGGGATCAGCCCTGAACCATCTCAATCTAACCCCCAGTGTCCTAAGAGAAAAGCAAAACAAATGGCAGTGAAATCAGAGTGTAATCATTGATGAACGAATCTTGAGGTGAATGACTGCACTGGGTCCACACAGCTATTTAATTTTAATTCAGTGCTGTTTTTTTTTAATTTTTAAATCAGTGACCTATGCAGTAGTACATATCATACAACTGGCAAGATGTAGGCTAATTTAAAATGTATATAACAACTTTTTCATTTGGATTTTTTAAGCCTGTGCGGCCCCCTGGAAAAAAAAATCTTCCCTACCTACTATCAGTTAGGGATTCATGGAATGTTGAGGCAGGGTCAAGTAGCAGCTATGTCATTGTGTCTTTGCTAGGGTGTGTATACTCACTCTGCAAGAGCATTTTGGCTGCTGGTGCAATCAAAGTAGCATTGATATATATGCTCACCAACAAGATTTTTCAGCAGAAAATTGCATTGCATCGCTGCATATGTTGAAAAAGTAATCATTACCTCAGTAGCTACAATTTTTGTGAGTGTTTTTTCCCCAGTTGCTTTCTTATTTTGAATCATGAAGTTTGACCTTAAGTCCAATAACTGAGGCTTCCAGTTCTTTAGATGTTGTAATGGGTTCTTTGTGACCTCCTGGATGAGTCGTTGGTGCACTCATGGAGTAATTTTGACAGATCGGCCACTCATGGGAAGGTTCACCTCTGTTCTACGTTTTCTTAATTTGTGGATAATGGCCCTCACCGTGGTTGACTGGGAAAAAAACCTTGGAAATGGATTTGTAACCCAGAATGATAGATGTGAGTGGCTTTATCATCTATTCTTGGGTTGCTTTTGAGACCTTTTAGCTTGCTATTTAATTACTTGATGTGTTGATTCTGCAGGTCTGGCAGTAATCAGGCCTGGGTGTAGCTCCTGAAATCGACTCAGTTTTTAGAAGAAAAAAAATGTGGTCACTCACTTACTTAATTCATGATTTCACAAAGGGGATTTAGGGAAGTAGCTGGGTAATATTTTTTTCATGTAGGGCCACAGGGTTTGGATATCTTCTTTCACAGTTAATAAATGAAATAATCATTAAAATAAAGTGCATTTTATCAACAAGTGTGGAAAATATACGAAAAACTAAGAAATCGGGAAGGGAGCAAATTACCGCCCCCCCCCCACAGTACTGTACTGAAATCATGATTACCACTTCCTACTTTAGAAGCGAAGTTGGGCCCCTGTTTACTCGATCTTTAACTTAGGCTCCTTTGCTGAGAACATAAGCAAACACTGTGCTCTCTTAAACTGTAAATTGTGCTCGAATTAAATACGCGTGTACAAAATTAGACGTGCTAAACGTCGCTGCAAGGGGGCTGATGATAATTGTAGCATCTCCAGTTATAGAACTCCAATCGAAGGTTCTCTCTCCCTCTCTGCTGCAACGTGGGGTTTCCCAGCGCTGACTGCAGGGTTACCGCGCCCATCTCATTGCTCGGTGGCCGGACAAGAGTGTTACTACGGAAAGGGCAGATGTTAAGCTCGGCAAAAGGGAGACAGTAGGCTGTCTTGTTGGGTGAGCTTTAGTGAATTTAAAGATTGGCTTTTTATCTGCCTGGGCAGTGCCTTCATTAAAGGGCTTTAGTGGGTGTGATTCCCCCCTCTCCGTCCCCTCCCCTCTCCGGTTGGTTGACTGAGGTTGTCAAGCTCCCCCAGCCGTAGCCTGCGTTCGGGAAGGGCTACTCCTCGGAAAACTACGCTAGCTGGCTTAAGCTAGTTAGTAAGCTAGCGTTGTGGTGTTCGTTGATGCGTGGATCGGAGATACACACCGTCCCGTGTTCCAGTCAATGCCCAAACTCAAAAACAGGCGCAAATTGAATCAGGTAAGGCAAAATGAAACGACCAGCACACTGCTTTTAGAGCTGTAATTGTAACTGTTCTACCTTTAGCTAATGAATTGTGGCGGAATTGAACTGCCCGGGGGTGGGGTAGCAGTAGCCTAGCCTTCTAGTTAGCAGGGGTTAGCTAGCATTAAGTTGGCTATTTTGCCATAAGAGTGTTTGCATCGGTGGATCCCGGTGTAGAGTATTAGCTGCAAATTAAATGACAGAACTTAACTAGTATCCAAGCATCTGGGCAACGTTAGCTACAATTAATGTCGGCGGAAGCTTCTGGCTGGCGTTTGAGTAATAATGTTGGCCCAGCGGAGGTGCTTCTTTATATAAAATGCATTGATAACCATATGATATAAGAGACAACTGCAGTAATCATGCTTAAATTTGAAGCTTCACTAATTGCACTGACTTACATTATAATCGAAAAGGTATATTTAAAGATTTTGTCAGTTGATGATGACATACTGGGTTGGGCTGGAACAATAAACGTCCCGTAATAACAGCAAACAGTGTTTTTCTTGTGATTAAAAAGAGTGGGTTATAGCATCACTTGTTAACTCTGCGCACGCTTCTGTGGATTAAATTGCAACACTTATTTAACGTAAATGCCATTGCCGCGTTTACACCCTGTTTTTACCAGCCGAGCAAATAAGTTAGCATATCGGTGCCTGTCTGCAACAAAACGGCCGCGTCGATGCAACGCCTTAACTCGTGTTGGGAACATTACTTATCAACAGCCAGCTACCTTGCAGGTTTCATGGATTTAGTTTCTTTTTTCTTTCTGTATTCGCTTATTTTCTGAAAGGTCATTTGCTTTATGAAAAACACCCAGCCCCCCTTCCCTCCCCCCCTTTTTTCTTCTTGCATTTGTCGCTTGCTGGAGTAAAACAGGCCATCGCCGCCCGACCTTGCAGTTTTACAGTCTTCCCCCTCCCTCCGTCTGCTGCAAGATTAAAAGGACCAAATAAATTTACGTGGTAATCAAATTAACTTGGAAGTACTGCGTTTAACAAGATTGTTAGTATGTAAGTAAGTGGATCTCCGAAGGCCAATCCACAAGCCAGTTTTCTGGTTTACCCACTGTTGCTTAAAAGCTAACTACATAGCACCCTGTATAATTGCGGAAGAGCGGCGGAGTCTTCCCTGAAGTGACTGTGGTTACGTTATTTTGCATTTGATAATTCTGGCTATTTGGTTCGCGTGTTATGAAATTTTGCGAGTGTTGCGTTACATTGACTCTGCTTATTTCCAGGCATTTTTAACCCTTGTGTGTAACTGTTCTTAATAAGGTGACTTTAATTTTTTGAATATTAGCTCTGCCCTGCCTGCCGGCCTACTCTGTCGAGCTTGCTAGCAAGCTAACTAGCGGACAGCAGTCTGCAAGATGGCGTTTAGCTGCATCTTCTGTGGAAGTCATATTATCTTTACACTGTGCAGCACTCAGTATTTTTGCCACCATATTGTGCAGAATTGCGTGTAATTTCCTCCTGAAATGTGTTTGCAGCCTCTGCAGAGTAACCTACTAAACAAATTCAAACCAAAAGCGGGGTTAAAACAGCTATCCGGCAGCCATTCAAATGCAACGCAAAGTCCAATGCAAATGATATCATTGTGACTGTTGTAGGCAAATCACAGTACTGCACACAATGTCTGTGTCAACTATCAGTACAACTCATACACTGTTGGTTAAAGCTTTGCACACAAACACGTTAGTTCATGCTGTTGATTTATACTAGTACATTTTGTTTCTGTCACAAAAGTAGTTGTTGTTAAAACTACCAATAGTGTTTTGAAATTGTATGTTACTGGATTCCTTCAGAAAGGAGTCCTACTTGTATCTGGTCACAACTGCATGAGAGGATCTGTAATATGGTTGCGATGTCATTGGAAGCTGAAAATCCTGGCAATTTCTCAAAATAAGTGCCTGGATTAGTTGTGTGTAAAAGAATTAAGATTAATCTCATCCTTTTATGATTGGAAAAACATATTTCTAATGCCTGGACAGGCTTTGCCAGCTGTTTACATTAGTGGACATGGATAGGATTAGAGACTCATTGACTGAGGATTTTAGCTTTTAGGATTATGGAGTTGCTCAGTGATACTGCTGGTTATGGCTTTTTCTGTGATCCAGCTTTAGACCTGTGAAACATTGCATTATTATTATTATTTAACAGTACAGATAAGCCGGTATGTTCTTGAGAACAAATGTTTGTTTATCTAGTTGAACATACACATTTAACTGAAAATGTAGACGACACCTAAAATAGCAGACACAATCTGCCGTTAAGGGACTTGAAAACTAGTGAGCTGCAACTTCAGGCTGTTTGCCACTGCTCATTGTTTATCATGCAGTCAGCTGACCCTGATCAGGCGCTTGGAAAGGAGAAGTGATGAGGGAGAGGAACTCCTTAACTGTAAGCATCCACAGAGGTCAACAAGATTGAATTTTTATTTTATTTTTTAAATTTCTGAATGTAGAATATTTAAAACTCAGATTTATAACAGGACTCCAGGCTATTCCACATTAATATTTGCCACTGGAATTTATTTTTATTTTTTGGGGAATTTGGCATTTAAAAAAGAACAAAAAAGATTTAGGTGTCTTATTTCATCTGACTCAAGTTTGAATTTAAAACATTGAGCATTGAGTAGCACTTTAAAACTAACAGCTTTTCATAGTTGTGATCGATACTCATCAGTTTAACTTAAAATAATTTAATTTAAATTCATTGGAAAAGTTCAAATTCAGGCAGAGTTACTTATCTAACCTCCTTTTTCTGTAGTTGTTTCCAACTCTGTGTACTAAATAAAAACTCTTATGTTTTATTTTTGAGTTCATGGGATTAATTATACGTAAAGTTAAGACAGGAAACTACATTGGTGTAGTAAATATTTCTAACTTCAATTATTAGTTCTTTTATTTTTCTCAGATTGAGAGAAGTTGGGAATATAGTTTTAAAATTATGTTTTAAGAGGTTTTCAAGGTGAGAATGGCATCCTGCTGTCACTGGATGATGCTTAATCATGATTACGTTCCATGACACATTTATTATAAGATTAATGAGGATAAGAGGATAACTTGAGTTAGAAAGGCCAACCAGTCAGACAACTTAAACGATAGTGTAGATAAGGTTGAGAAGACTTTCAGTCTTGTCCTGCAACTTCCAGTAACATAGGTGAGCTGACAGAAAAACACAAGGTAAGGTAACTGGTAGGGCAGTGCTAGTTAACTTGATCCTTAGTAACTTTACAATCATATTTAAATCTGTATTACATTTTGTTTTTAATTTCTGGGTTAATTAGGTTTGGTAATGTTATTTATTTTTCACTTTTAAGTTGTTACATGTGTAACAAGTAAAAATTCTGAGTTTAACTTTGTGACTGTCGTCTTCAGTATAAGTATAATAGAAGGAAGTTACAATTCTTTAGAAAGAATTTGGCTTCCAAGCGTTCACATATCCTAACAATACAATAACTCCTGAATCTGTAGAAAATTATGGCTGATCTTACATTTGGTCAAAACTGAGAGTGTTTTCTCCATTTTAGGTTGGTAACTTATTTACTCTTTGCAGTTCAATACAGAAGTATCTGTTTCCCATTTTAAATGCAAAGAGATGTCCCGTGTGCAGCTTCAGGTTAGTTTTGTAAAGTAGTTTTGCTCACTGCTCTTTCATAATTCATTAGATGGATCTTACCACAAGGTTATTTGTCTTGCAGGATAACTGGAGTCAGTATAAGAACATTTGTCCAACTAATAATCCTCCTACTGACCTTATTATTAAATTCAATACTATATTCATAAATCCATTCCTACCTGTTGATTGCAGCCATCTTTTAGGTGTTTCATTCTTCTACCTTAGGAAAACCTTACTTTTCGTTACTCTAAGTATGCTGACGTGGACGTTACTGAAATGGACAGTTAACAAATGTCCCAACCATAACAGAAATTAAAATGGTAGATGAATCTGTCATGCTAAATGCATATATAGATAGATCTATCTATCTCATCAGTAAAATTAATATGTATATATTTTATTAGCTGAACTTTGAGTGTGCCTCGAGGCTCTGTATTAATATAAGTGGCTTATTGATCACTGAAATTCTGAGTATCCCAGGGATTGAGGTCAACAGGATAATGACTGCTTTTCGGATCACTGGAAAGTCATGCGTTAACAAGATTTGTCTGGCAATATGAATTGTGTGTCAGGATTTAGCTGGTGACATTGAGGTTGGAAAGTAAGGTTGAAGCATGAACTGCACATCAGATATATTGTAGGTAAGCATTTATTTATTTATTTATTTTTATTTTTTTTGTTTTGATCGAATTGATGGCAATCTCAGTGAAAATCTTTATCCACTGCAGGTCTGTGAGCTGTGTTCAGACCCATTTTGCGTTTGTCTTCATTACAGCTTTGATTTTAAAATGGTTTGCTTGAAAGATTAAAGTGCCTCATATTTCCTTTGTTTTTGTTGCTTTTTTTAGAGCAACAAGTGCCTGTGGTAGCTGGAGTAAGGTAATTGAAAAAGCAGAATAAGATGAGTGAACTGGACCAGTTACGCCAAGAGGCAGAGCAGCTCAAGAATCAGATCAGAGTGAGTAACAAAGTATCACTTCACCACATAAAAGCATACAGATGTTTATTCTGAAAAATCTGACAGCCCTTCCAGTCGAGACTGGTGTGAGATGGAAAATGTCTGACCAAAGTGTTGACCCCCCCCTTTTTTTTGTTTATCTCCTCAGGATGCCAGGAAAGCATGTGCAGATGCCACACTATCACAGGTAACATTTAACTTTTCATAGTGTTTGGGTTGAAAAGCATTTGATGGGAAATTAACCTTATAGCACTTAATGTTTTACAGATCACAGCTAACATTGACCCCGTTGGGCGAATCCAGATGCGTACAAGACGAACGCTGCGGGGCCATTTGGCTAAAATATATGCCATGCATTGGGGAACAGATTCTAGGTAAAACCTAACGGCCAGAATATGATTTGTGGAGCATAGTGAACTTTGTGTCTTTCAGCAGTTTCTGCATATTTTTCTAGTTGTTTTTAACTCTGGATAAAAATAGATGCGTGACAACCTCTGGATACTGTGTTAGTGATGTTCATGTTACTGTTCTTTTCTTTTTTGTAGGCTCTTGGTCAGTGCCTCTCAAGATGGCAAACTTATTATTTGGGATAGCTATACCACAAATAAGGTAATTTTCTTCATTATTATTTTATAATGAGGATTAATGGAACAATGGGCAAATCTTGTGTTTAATCTAGTTGACAGGTAATAACAACACAGCCTTACAAAGCGCAAAAAAAAAAAGTGCGGTCATCTTCATGCTGATGTTTTAAAATGTTTACATAGATTGGATACTAAAAGCGATCTTGAAATTAATAAAACTATATACATTTAGTTTACCTTTTAAGTTGTTCCTTTTGTACTATGTTGTACTTCTTTATGGGATAAAACAATTTTTTTTGAACCTATGAGGATATGTTGAATTGAAAAGAGGGAAAACTTATATTTAAAAGTGTTGCAGATCAGCTGAGCAAAAGGCATTTGTGCCCTTTCCCCTGAGGCTGATGTGTCTGGTGTGCAGTTGTTGATATCGGAGGAATGAGTACACTGTTTTAATGCCTAAAAGGTAATCTGGCTTCTCCACCAAAGACAGAAGTTTCTTCGGGATCCTTAAAAAGCTTTCTGACTTGTTTGGGATACTGAAGAACCTTTTGGGGTAATATAATTTAACGTGATACGGTGGACAATGATCCAGCTGGTAATAAAAAGATTAAAGGGTAATTCTTCAAACATTAAAGGGTAGCTTGAGGTTTGATTTGTTTATGGGATACTTTAATGCAAGGCTGGTTATTTCATCCTCTGTTTAATTAAGCTGTTGCATTATGGTGTCCCTAAGCATTATTGACTGATATCATGTTTCCATTGAAATGGAAAAATTACGGCCGTGATTTTTACAGGATGCTGTCTAATATCTCAACAGTGCAGCCTCTTCTGAGTTGTAGCTTGGGTCACAAGAACTTACTTTGTGATCTGGCAGTACCTCAAAATAGCTTATTTTTATAGTTTATACTTGAAAAGAATTTGGCAGGTTTTTTTGTTTAGAAACATCTTTTGTTCAGTTTAAATTTCAGGCCTTGGCTTGTCCTCGAAGAAACCATTGGAAACTTGTCAGCAAGCCACCAGAGCGTTCTTTGCTGTAAGCTTTGGTTCACTGCTGCAGTCAGGTTGTTGCGCTCTGGAAATTTTTTTTCTTTCTTTTCTCTTAAAGGAACCTTGTGTTTGGCTTCTGTCTAACTACTCTACTATAAAGACCTTTTTGATGACTTGCTGACATGATTGTCTTCCTTGCAGGACTTTCTAAACTGTTTAATCCAATAATTTTGACATAGGTCAACTCTACTGAAGCCCTACACACAAATTTTAAGGACACATTATATCCAGCAGGACACAGCTGACTACAGCGTTGAGTGCTATAGCAAAGGGTCTGAATACTTGTTGCTTGAAACTTTGAAGTGTAAAAAGTGAAGGAGTTGCAGTACTTTCTAAATTGTATAAATAAGTATTGACATTTATTTTATGCTTTATAAAGGCAAACTGACATTGTTGTGCGTTATTGTTTAAATGCCAAATTTAGTTATTGTAACATTGCTCTCCAAAAAGTATGTAATCCTATTTTAAAGATTTCGTTTCTTTGACAAAATGGAACTTAAGTACCTGTGCATGTGTGTTTGTTACTCTATAGGTTCATGCCATTCCACTTCGATCTTCCTGGGTCATGACTTGCGCATATGCGCCTTCAGGAAACTATGTGGCCTGTGGTGGCTTAGATAACATCTGTTCCATCTACAACCTGAAAACACGTGAGGGGAATGTACGTGTGAGCCGTGAGCTCGCTGGACATACAGGTAAATGGTTGTAAATGTCTTCTCAAATAGCAAAGTATCAGTTAAAAACATGCTTCTTTTGCCATATTGTCTATGTTAACTTATAGTTGGATTCAACAAAACAGTGGCATGATAAGGTGTATGTTGCTTTAAAAATTTGTGTTAGCCTTTTTTTTTTTTTTTTTAATTTTCAATGAATTTTAAATAACTGATCTATTTACTGCTAATTGCTGATCAGCCATAACTGCAAGTAGGGGTTAAATGTGCACTGCTAGTTCTACATTTGTCTTTCACTTGTGTATTAATGACTTCTATTGACTCTCAATATTAGGATACCTGTCCTGTTGTCGCTTTCTTGATGACAACCAGATTGTTACAAGCTCTGGAGATACCACTTGGTGAGTGAAAAGATGACATTGAGTTCCGTTAATGAGTGGTTAACGTGCTAGACAACAGGCAAACTGATTCTAAATCCTTTATTTCACAGTGCACTTTGGGACATTGAGACTGGCCAGCAGACAACCACATTTGCTGGACACACCGGTGATGTCATGAGCCTGTCACTCGCCCCTGACTCAAGGTTATTTGTCTCTGGTGCTTGTGATGCCTCTGCTAAACTCTGGGATGTTCGAGAGGGCATGTGCAGACAGACATTTACTGGCCATGAGTCTGACATTAATGCCATCTGTGTAAGTTCCATACACATGTAAATACAAGTGTTTTGCTTGCTAAATTTGTTTCCTGTTTGTTATTTCAATCAATAATTGGACAATAATTATTTCTGTTTTTGGAACTTTCAGTTTTTCCCTAATGGAAATGCCTTTGCCACGGGCTCTGATGATGCCACCTGCAGGCTGTTCGATCTGCGTGCTGATCAGGAATTAATGATCTATTCTCATGACAATATCATATGTGGCATCACCTCTGTGGCATTCTCAAAGAGTGGCCGCCTTCTTCTGGCAGGATATGATGACTTTAACTGCAATGTGTGGGACACACTAAAAGCTGATCGTGCTGGTTAGTATTGCTGTTGGTAAATCCCAAGACCACTTTGTAACATCCAAATTGATGTCACCTGTATTTCCTTAGTGCGCTACTGTTAACTAAATGACAATTATGATTGCTTATAGGTGTGTTGGCTGGACATGACAACCGCGTTAGCTGCCTGGGAGTTACTGATGATGGCATGGCAGTTGCAACAGGATCCTGGGACAGTTTTCTGAAGATCTGGAATTGAAGCCTGAAGGTTCTTTTACTGTTTGATTGTTATTTTTTGTTTGTTTGTTTTTTGCATTTTTTGTTTGGTTTTTTTGTTATTTTTTGTTATTATTATTATTTTTTTTACATTTGTATCCAAATAAATGCCAATTTCCCTCCAAAATCCAGTTACCTTTACGCTTGTTCCACACTTGGTTGTTGTTTGTAATGGGACACAATCAGTGCTTGATCTTTGTCCATCAAGTTTTAAGGTCTTAACCTGGCAGAACATTAAAAAAAAGGCTAAACAGTAGGTCAGATTAGATTATTCAAATCTTAAATTTAACCTTTCTTTGTTTCTCAGATGTTCATTTAACTCCAAAGTTGACTGGAAGACCATTACAACTTGAGAATGTTCACAGCATCTTCTTCAACACTGTTTAAACTGACTTGGACACCACAAAAACGAAGGGAAACCAATGCCTTTCCTACATAAAGAAGAGCACAATTGTTTATCACATAGTTAAGAAAGGATCTCCTGTGGTATCAAATCCAAAACTTGTGCATTCCTTCT
Organism: Neolamprologus brichardi; assembly: GCF_056152115.1. NCBI lineage: Eukaryota > Metazoa > Chordata > Actinopteri > Cichliformes > Cichlidae > Neolamprologus > Neolamprologus brichardi. The sequence goes on from NC_142108.1 coordinate 19,576,520, forward strand.
TGGACCATTTTATGTTACCTTGAAAGAGAAAACAACACTATCATCCCATGCAAATGTGTGCGTCTTGAAAGCAAATGTTGGAGTGTAATTGTACAAATTATTTAACTTTTTTCCTTCTTTTTTTTTTTTTCTCTTTCTTTTTTTTTTTTTTTAAGATTTCTATTCTGATGGTTTGTTGTTCTTGATGGCTTTTTTTTTTTTTTTTGGTCATATTTCTTTAGTGGTTTTAGATATGTTTGAATTACAGCTTGTCTTTCTAATCCAGGTGAATCATATAAGACAGATGAGAAAAACATGCAGAAGTAAAAAGCTTGGATCATATTACACGAGCAGCTTTCAAAATGTCCATGATGTATTTATATACTAGCTGTTTTTGTTTCATCACAGCCTTTTGCACATGAAGCTTTGCCTCTCAACTAATACTGTGTTAACTAACCAAGCACATGCTATAAGTTATGAATGCTCATTCCAGTACAGAAAGAGTTATTACCAGTAAATTATCCAGTTAAGCCCCTTAATTCTTGTACATGCCTTTGACTTTTGGTGGGAAGGGTTTGGTTTAGGGTGCTGAGGTAACTGAGGCATGGCTCGATTTTACTATATGAAAGGGGATTTGTGTTTCGTATCCACTTTGAGTGAAACACCTCACCTGACTTAATAGACACTTCCTTTGCTTGGGACTGCAGTTGCAACTCTGTGAATGAAATGTACAAAATCAATGTCTGAAAATAATGGTCTGTTTTAAGTTAAGACATTTAATTTTGTCTGCCATGAGTTAATTTAGATGTGCATGCTGTAGACTTGCTTTCAATGGTGCAAAATTCCTAGATTTTTCTTTTGTTTCCAAAAAGGAGAGTAACCTGTTGATTGAACTTAATAGAGGCCAATTTATTTTTGGCTCAAACTCTGCATACATACATCATGTACTAATACTGGTAACGCTATGCACCAGAGTGAGCAAGAATGGAAACAGACTTATTATTGACTGCATACTTAATGTAAATTATGCTTACCAGTTCTATTGATGCCAATTTTGTAATAATTATAACAATCATTGTGAGAAATCTATCCTTGAAAAGTCCTCTCTTCTTCAAATCTTCACACACACAATGGAACAGAAATGTCCTCACACACTGTCCATACTAAAACTTTTTGTACATCCCCCCCCCCCTCCATTGGTCTTAAATTGAAAATCAGAACATCTGAATGACAACATTTTCACTGTATACAGAAGCACTTTTGTTAAAGTTGTGACATATTTTCACTTTTTTTCTTTTTCTTTTTTTTTTTCCTTTCTGCGATGATGTACAATAAATGTGATGTATTCGTGTATGGCCACAAGTGAAAATGCAATTCAACTGAGGTGGATTTCCTTTTCTCTTTCCATTAATATTATAGAGCTCTGCACCCTTATGTACCTATTCACTTTTTGTATTTCATTTCGGTCTGTTGGTGTTCCACGGTGAGCTGGATGCAAGATAGATACTGTACTAAATTGTACTGTTATTGATTGGAAAATGTAATAAAAAGCTGTTTGAGATCTTGCTTTGTTGTGTATTTGTGAGGGTTCTGTCAGAATCTTCTGATGTGCCATTTAAACAATTCACTGCTTTGTGCAGCTTTGAGTTTTTGGAGGGAGCCTTAAAAAAAACTAACTTGTATGCAGTAACTGTATTGTGTTCACTAAAGAGAGACCGGATTTGTTTTTCTGACCTATGCAGAAGGAATTGTGATGCATGTGGATGTAGAATTTTTTTTTTTTTGAGTTTTTTAAAAATTGTGTAACAGTGCTTGTATTATTACTCTTTATTGTCAGATTTCAGCAACATAATTTTATATGGTACTTTTTTTTTCCTTCCAAGGATTTCAAAGTCATTTTCATATGACTTGAAGTGAAATTTTTCACTTGCACCCTGGTTAAAAACCAAGAAGATGGCCCTGCTTCTGCTGGTGTAGATGTCTGTGCTGGTGGGGCTTTCACCGTCCTCACCAGAGTACCACCATGCCTCAGGTTCATGAGAAAGAATTGGTGTCCCTTCGTAAGTAGGTAGCAAGTGCTATGGCTCCAGGTAAAGTTCTCAATGAGATACACCAAGGTACCTGAAAGTGGAGGCCACTCCCACAGATGAAGTGCAGAGGAGGAGGGGAGTTACCTTTCCTGCCGAAACCAATGATCATCATCTTTATTATCCCTGCACCAGCTTCCCTTGCTTTACCTCTTGTCTGTAGTCAGTCAATGTTGATCCCCAAACTTCTAAAATTGGTTTGTAAAACTGCTTTATGCACATGAAGCTATAAAGTTTCACTGTTCAATTGAACAACATCCTATTAGGGGGACAAGTCATGCAAAAAGACCAATTATCTGAAAATGATTTAATATTGAAAAAGCCAGTCTCTTCATCATAACTGGATTCTTTTAAGTTCACCCCAAACCGACGCAATAATGCATTTTACATTAACATGGACATGACAGCTATGCTTTAGACACGCTCCAGCCTTTTGAAATTTGAAAGGCGGGGACGCATTTACCTACAATTTAAAAATGTAGGTAAATACTTGTGATCCTAACTTCTTATTAGCTGTCTGGCTTTCAAAGTTTGTATAGCTCATTCAAACCGCCATCTTCCAATCTCCAGCCAACAAACGGAAGCTGTTGTTGTAAATGACACACACTAGGCCGTATCTACTAGGTTTACGTGGGGGTGGGGGGGGGGGGGGGGGGGGGACAAAATTCACAATTAACTGTTAAGTTTAATTGTTTATACTGCATTTAATCAGTATAAACCAGTAAAGTACAACATAAAATATTAGCCTTAGAATGCATTACGTACGTACTTACTTACAACTGCTACTTACTTTTACTGACACAGACAGGAAACGGCCCCCCGCCTGCCCGGGTGAAATGAAACCTTCCAGTTTAATGACGTAGTTCCTTCTTCGCTTAGATAATGCCATTTTGCTCGCCTTACATGGCGCTATTATTTTTCGCCTCGTGGAAAAATACTCGTCTGAGCTTTCCTGACTTTGCATGTTGGACGAGACAAGCGCTTTATTTAAGTTGCACTACTCCTCTGGGCCGAGCAAACTATTTTTAGGAAAACGTTACATCCTTTTGTTTAGCTGGCGGAATTTGCGCAGTTTTCTTTTCAACAGGCACGTTAGAGCGGTCGTCGTCCGGTGTTGACGGCACAGATCCCCGTCCCAGCAAACAAAGGAGCAGTAAGATCGTTGCCCGCTTTTTAGCGCAATCTAAAAGTAGCATTATTGATTAAATCATTTGGAAATAAACTAGCCTAGACGCCGTTTTAGTTTTTTGTATTTGAGAAGTCTTTGTCTCAAGTATAATAAACAGTTTAGCCTGACTCATTCAGTCCTGTTAGCGTCATCGGCTAAGGTTAGCCGATTCTGTGGACAATTAGCGAGCTAACCGCTAGCATTGTTTTGCTTCTGCGAGTAAGTTTTATTTTTGCTGGGAAATGGCTGAGGTGTACATTCGAGTGGCGGAGGAAGAAAATGAGGAGCCCATGGAGATTCCCTCCGAAGACGACGGCACTGTTCTTCTTTCCACCGTGGCGGCTCAGTTTCCTGGGGCTTGCGGCCTGCGGTTCAGGAGCCCCGTGTCTCAGTGCATGAGAGGAGTGCGACTCGTGGAAGGGGTCCTGCACGCGCCAGAAAACGGATGGGGGAATGTCGTGTACGTGGTGAACTATCCAAAAGGTAAGGATTGGTGTTTTCCTTGTTCTTATTTAAACCTAGAGACTTTATCCGAACAGGTGGGCAGATGTTATTTATAATTCATGAAGTAGCCTCAGGTTACTGAAAATAGATAAGTGACGTGACAAGTGATTTGGTCACGCCCACCAGAGTTCGGGCACTAAATCCATTCATTAAAAAGAGCACCACATGATTGATTTTGTTCCTTAAAGTCCTTCTGCCAAACAAAGTACCTATATTGCTGGACTTTGTTTTGAAGGGCATGATTATTTTAACCTTACCATTTGGTGGTGTTTTTGTTTCGCCCGATTCCATTAAGGAACTTTTTAATTAAGATTAAGATTTAATTAAGAGCTGACTGGTTTTTCACCAAAGGAAAATCACCAGAACTGATTTTAATTCATCATTATTATTGTTCAAGTGGTGTGCAATTTGTTTTATTAAATGTCAAGGGAAGAGGAAAATGCATAAACTAACTATATAAGAATTTTATGTTGCATTTTTGTTGTATAGCTTTTAAAATATGAACTTTTTTCCCCCATCTTTCCGTTTAGACAATAAAAGAAAAATGGATGAAATCGATGCCTCTTCTGCTGTGAAAATGAAGAGGGGAGACATGAAAACATCGGACCTGATTGTATTGGGTCTTCCTTGGAAAACGACCGAACAGGACCTTAAAGACTACTTTAGCACGTTTGGAGAAGTCATCATGGTTCAGGTATTACTTGGATAGTAAAACATTTGCATTGATTTGCAATTTTTATTTATGTTTTATTTTCTTATTTTTGCTGGTGATTTATTTTTTTTTTCGTCTTTCATAGGTGAAACGGGATGCCAAGACCGGAAACTCTAAAGGATTTGGCTTTGTGAGGTTCACAGAGTATGAAGCTCAGGAAAAGGTGATCTCTCAGCGCCATATGATCGATGGGAGGTGGTGCGACTGCAAGCTCCCTAACTCGAAGGTGAATATGGTAATGCCCATGCATATACCCACACACTATGGGAATCAAAACTAATCCAATACTGTGGTTAACAATCTGTAATGCTAATGCACCCTCCTTTCCTCTTTACAGCAAGGTCCCGATGAGCCATTAAGAAGCCGCAAAGTGTTTGTAGGCCGTTGCACGGAAGACATGACCACAGATGATCTACGACAGTTCTTTATGCAGTATGGAGAAGTCACAGATGTGTTCATTCCCAAGCCATTCCGTGCTTTTGCCTTTGTTACATTTGCAGATGATCAGGTAACGTATGAAATGTGTAGAAGGTATTTCTTTCCTTCTTTGTTGGTGTTGCTTGCGTCCACATAATCTAATTTTTTTCTCCCTTCACAGGTTGCCCAGTCTCTCTGTGGAGAAGACCTTATTATCAAAGGAGTCAGTGTTCACATCTCAAATGCTGAGCCCAAACATGGCAATAGGCAGTTTGATCGCACAGCACGATTCGGAAATGGTTTTGGGGCTCAAGCATTTGGTAGCAGCCGTAGTGGGTTAGGGAGCAGCACTAACAGTAGTCTGGCTAATTTTGGTTCCTTCAGCTTGAACCCTGCCATGATGGCTGCTGCACAGGCTGCTCTGCAAAGTAGTTGGGGTATGATGGGTATGCTGGCTAGCCAGCAGCAGACATCCACCTCAGGCAGCACCTCCAGTGGAACGAGCTCTAGTAGAGACCAGAGTCAGTCTTTCAGTACAGGCAACAGTAACTACGGCACCAGCTCAGCCAGTCTTGGCTGGGGAACAGGGTCAAACTCTACAACCAGTGGTAGTGGGTTTAGCTCAGGTTTTGGGTCCAGCATGGAGTCAAAGTCATCTGGGTGGGGTATGTAAGTTAAGTGTTTGTATGGTAAGTACTGCGAGAAAGACGAGTCATTTCGAAATTTATTTCTGGTGTTGATGCGTATCTGAAAACTTAACACTTTTGCGTGAAGATGTTTTGTACATTTGGAAAAAAATGCTAAAGATTTAATTTAGGAAGTGTTGAAGTGAATTGTTTACCAGGATGTCTGAGAAAAGTGCTATTTTTGATGTCTCATTTGTTTGTATCCATTTCAACTGGATTCTCTAATGCATGTATTGTGAAATGTGATAACCATTTTTGAAAATGCATGAATGTTCGTGGTTCACCATTATCCGGCATTGTCATCGACCTAAAAGGCAATCTTGCATTGGGAAGAATCTGGTTGAAACATAAATGTTTTAAGTGCAACTTTATTTGCAGTCAAGTTCTATGGAAAAGCCTTCATTGAAATCTCTTCTGCAGTTCACCTCTCTTCCATTTCCCCGCGAGGAAGCTCCTCTTTGGCAGCATTCTTGGGGTGATATCGGTATCATTCTCCCTCTTCCCACCTGTAAATGCTATGCCATCAAAGAACGGCTTCACTCCGCATGTTCTAAGAGACGGTGGGTGTTTTCACTTTTATCCACTTTTACATGGAAAGAACAGCGCAACTGACATTTTAAGAACTGATGAGTGCGATTGAGGATGGCTTGTGGCGAAGAGTGAAGCGATGAGTGAGCGAACGGAGAGAGACGCGTGAAACGGACTGGTTGTGCAGTGAAAGAGCCCAAGTTGACTGCTTTCTGAGTGTGTGAGTGGAAGCTGCAGATGCTACGAGCGCCTCCCCTAACATGGACATTGTTTAATTAATACTTCAAGATTTTTTTTTTTTAATCTTTGCAAGTTTTTCCTTATTCTTAAGTATGTCTGTCAAGTGCAGAAATATCGAAATGTAGTGGAATGTTGTGATGAATATTTGTATTGCTTATATTATCTGATTTGAATGCCGTATGGTGTGTGCTTTCATGTTAATGAACTGATCTGTAAGTGTGTACTTGATGTGGATGACACCTGCTGAAGACACTGGGGGACGCGAGTGATGGTGTGCGAACGTGGAATGGTGTGTCCAATGGTTCCCAGTAGATTTTGTTTGTGAGGTGTTTATAAACATGTCAAATGAAGGGAGTTCTCTAATAAAGTTCATTTGAATAGATGCTTAGTTGATATTACTTGAGTCAAGTTTGTCAAATCAAAAACCATCTAATTCGATTCACACATCTAGGGACTTTGGGCTCTGCTGGTCGAGGTCTCCGTTTGAACCCTGACTGAAGTCTGTTCTGAAGGAAGAAGATGGAAGTTCCAACACTTTCAGTGTGTGGCCTTCTCAGACATGGGGTAGTACCTGTCTTTTTGCTGCTTTTGATGGCTTGTTCGTGAATGATCCCCTTTTTTATTATCCACAACTACTTATAAGGTACTGGGAAGGTTAAACAGTCCAGCTCAGCAATGTGGCTTTGCTTTCCTTCAGCAATATTCTCTCTCCCAAATTGGCTATTATACTAGAGCTAATGTCAGGTTTCTGTGCCTTGGAATTGGGGATTTGTTTTAAGAGTCTCACTGCAAAACATGAAGGGAACTTTACAGTCCCAAGTAAAACACAAGATGCAGTTTCTGTAGGGTCCCTTTGGCGAATGCTTTAAAAATCAAGTTTAATGTTTCATTCATACATGGTAACAAATCAGGTCAAAATTGTTACATGCACTAAAATTCAACATCACATTAGCAGATCCTGGGATGGAACTTTTCACTTATTGGCTCCAAATCTTGGCTACATAACTGTTTTGACAGGCACATGTCCCATGAAAGAACTAGGACTTTTGTTGGCTCTCAGCCCATCAGATACATGTAAGTCAGTCTTCATGTTTATTTGATTGATTGGGCTCAAGTCAGATACCGCAGGCTTGCCTGTGTCCTGTCCTTATTCTCTGCTTTCCTCCTAAGTTTCTGTGTTCTTTCTCTTTGCAGTAGTCTTCTTTTTTAAACTCATGTGCTCCTGGGTCAGTTCGTCACTTTTATTTTGTATGTGGATGGACTGAAATAAATAAAGGCAAATTAAACATTAAATTTGCTGTCTGCTGTAGATTATATACGCAATACACAGGTTCAGTAAACAATTATTTGAAATTATTTTAGTGGTTAACATTGGCATAACTAGATGTTTGTTGTACTGTAAGTTAACTGTACAGAAATCATTTGTCACTGAATGTGTTGTTTCTTTGAATAACTCACCAAAGCAGTACTGCGGCGGGCTACAAGTTTCACATCATCTACAGACACGATGCTTCTTTTAGCATGCCTGAAATGAAATTTGGGATTGGAAGCCATGTGGACATATTTGAATAGCTGCAGTTTGAGTAACCAAGTATTTTTGGTTAAGTTGTTAATATGGTGCTGGGACAAAAAAAATACTTACCTTGCAAAAGCCTCCAGGTCTTTTGCAAATATATCTGTTAAAAAAGAGTGAAATGTTGATTTCAGTCTGTTGCAAAACTGCATTAATGTTGACTCTTGTGGATCCTCTGTCTACTTATGAGTTAGAATCATTTCAGATTCTAACTCATTTCAGATTCTAACTCCATTCATTTCCATAGCTATTGCTCAAAAGTAAGGGAAAGTGAGCACAGTATAACAAGGCATATTGCAGTTTTCAGGTAAATGGACCATTTTGAAGCCACATCACCTTCATTGATGCAAATGAAAGTGAGAACAGGTTCACTAGAGGTGAAACAAGATGCCCCCAAAAAGGAAATGGTTTTGCAGTTTTTGACTTTCTTCTTATCCTTATCTGACTGATGCATCACGAGAAGCACGTATATGTCTGTCTACAGCTCTGTCCAGCCCTCCTCTAATAGCCCATCTCCTGGTTTTTCCTCCACACTCTATGCTTGGAAACAAAACAAATCTTGTGACAGACCATATGGATGTGCTAACCTGGACTGCCTGTGCAACCTAAAAAGGCTGCAGGTGCTGTTTCATGTTCCAGTAATGGCAAGGACTTCAACGAAAAGCAAAACTATATGTTAGAAATAAATAAATAAATAAACGGAAGAGAAAAAGTGAGAGCGCTGTCTATGGCCACCACCTGTATTGCATTTTTAACTTGATAAACCTAACACACCACAACAAAAGACTACTGTACATGGACCAAACTTGACTACATTATTGTTTTGACACAATTTTTGAATTCAGTGACAACTCATAATTAAGTAACTGCACTTTATTCCAGGAATGGGGTTTAGGGTAAGCTTAGGAAAAGTGTGTGTTTCCTGTTCTCTTTCTGAACTCAAGAAACCCAGAGTTTACCTCTGTCTCGTTTCCTTTTTGATGAAATCTAAGGAGTTCTGTAATGCCATTTCATTTCTACAATCCATACCAAAGAGCATATTAGCACACTGAGTTGCAGAAAGTTAGATCAGGAAAAAAAGCTGGATTTTATCCCCATTTTTAGACTAAATTTTACATGCTTGCAAGTTGTTGAGTTAATCTGAGCCTGGAAGGAAAACTATACAGTCTTGATAATGCAAAATAATTTTACATGTGACTGGTCAAATCACATGATATATATATATATATATCATATATGTTGAAATATGCTCATTAAAAACAAAGTGAAAATTACTACTTGAGTGTAACTGAATTACAAAAAAGAAGAAGCTAAAAACTGAATTTCACAATAATTTCATACGGAGAGGTATATTAAGTTTTCTAAACAATATAACTGTATTATGGGTTTAAAAATGCAAAACTGTACATTATGAACTGTGACTGAATCTCTGCATGATATTTTATATATCCGTTATTGAAAAATGTGTTCCAACACAGTGAGATAGAGCTGCTGCTAGGCAGGGTATATAAATACCGCCACACTTTGTACTGATGTGCCAGTAAATTTTTATATTTTATAACATATACCATCAAAGGATAAACAATGTTAACACACACTCATTCACTTCATTATGTACACCATGCTATAGTCCTGTTTTGGACCCCCTTTTGCTTTCAGGACTGTCTTATTTCTTCATGGCATAGATTTAATATTGTGCTGGAAACACTCCTCAGAGATTTTGGTCCATATTGACATGTTAGCATGACATAGTTGCTGGCGATTTGTCACCTGCACATCATGATGTGATTGTCTTTTTCCACCACATCCCAAAGGTACTGTTGGATTGAGATCTGGTGACTGTGCAGGCTATTTGAGTACAGTGAACTCATTGTCATGTTCAAGAAACCAGATTTTGAGATGATCTGAGTTTTGTCACATGATGTGTGATTCCTTTGGAAGCCAGAATAATGCACCATGTCATACAATGGATATACTATTGGCATAAACGAGAGGACATGGATATGCAACAATACTCAGGTAGGCTGTGGTGTTTAATTAATAATCACCAGGTACTAACAGACTGACAGTTCATTCATTAATTTTCTACTGCTTATCCAGGGCCAGGCAGCAAAAGCTTAGCAACCTAAGCTGAGAAGCCCAGACCTCCCTCTACCTCAGCTAACCAACTGAACCATTGATACAAGACAGGATAGATCCATGCTTTCATGTTGTTTACGCAAAATCCTGGTCCTGCCATCTGTTGAAGCACAAATTGAGAATAAGCACACCAGGCAACATTTTTCAAATTTTGTAATGTACAATTTTGGTGATTCCATGTGAAATGTAGCTTAAGTTTTCTTTTCTTAGCTAGGGATGGGTACCGGTATCAAGTGCCATTATGGCACCGGTTCTGACATAAACGGTAGTAACAAGACCGAAAAGCAGCGCACATTTCTGTGCTTTTTTTTTTTCTTGAGATGTCATACACTTTGGATTCTAGCCAATCATTTTACCTTTCCAAGGATAGTAGGCGGGCCCAGGTACATACGTTATTTTAGAGCAGAGCTGCAGATTAAAAATGCCCAAGGCAAAGCAGTTAAAAATCTGGCTGTAAAAGGAGGTAAAACCTCGAATCTGATGAAACACCTGTTTTTTTTTTTTAAAGCCGAGAAATGCACCGTATTTGATAGCTTGCTGCAAGACCTCACACCGAGCACATCTACTGCGGGTGTGGTGCCGTTATCGGACCCGGAGTTAGCAACATCCCCCAAGAACCCAAAGAGTAGAGTCCTGGCCCCTAGTCCTGCCAGTGTAGCAGAAATGATGACGGATGATGATGGCAGCAGCAGCAGCAGCTTCTCTGGGCGAGTAGCTTAATGTTGCTTGTGTGTAATATGTTGAGTAGGCTAACCACGTTATTACATTAATGCATGTAAGGTGAACTAGCAAACACCGTCGTAGTTACATGCGGCTGTCTTCTTGTTTGACAGAGTGATACCATATATGCCCTATAGCTGCAGATAAGACTAACATTGTTATCTTTTTACAAAAAAAACCCAAAACAGCTAAACATGAGAGGTTTTAGGACAAAGTTTGTGTTTTCCATTGTTTAAGCACCGGTTCCAACCAAAGGAGGTATGTTGTATCAACAGAAAAGGTTAACTTGGTTATCATTTTGCAGAAAAAAAAAGAGACTTCTAAAAATAAAAACGTAAGAGGTTTTTGGACAAAGTTTGTGTTCTCCATTCTTTAAGCACCGGTTCGAGCACCGTTTAAGCACCGGCACCATTTCAAAAGTACTGGTTTGGCACCGGTATCGGATAAAACCTAAACGATACCCATCCCTATTCTTAGCTGACAAGAGCGAAAGGTGGTGTGGTATTCTACTGCTGTAGCCCGTCTACTTTGATATACTGTGCTGATGCGCTTCTGCATATGTTAGTTGAAATGAGAGGGCATTGTGTTATTGTTGCCTTCCTTTCACCTCAAAGCAATCTGGCCAGGGATCTGGCCAACAAAGCATATTCACTCAGGGAAATGGCCTTCCTGTATATTTTCTCTTCTTCAGACCATTCTCTATAAACGCTTGAGATGGCTGTGTGCGGAGAAAAAAAAAAAAATCACAGAAGTTTCTGAAACACTCGGAAAACTAACCACATCACGTTTGAAGACACTTAACCCCCCCAATTCTAGTGTACACACGTTAAGTTGGTGCAATCTGATTGGCTGATTAGAAATCAGGTATACCTAATAAAGTGGTCAGTGAAAGAATGTCCTCATTAGTTGAACACCTACCACACTGTCTGAATGTCGTCTCAGCTATTGCCGCTATAGCTTGTCGGCTTAACGGTCTCCGGTGGTCTTCACCGATCTTCTGGCAGAGACGATCCACTGTGTAATGAACTGCAGCTTTTAACCTCTAAAACCCCAAAACACATCACGTTAAAACACATCATAACGGTCCTGTGTAGTAGCTTTCGCAACAAACCCTTTGTGTTAGCTAATATTCGCCAAACAGGCAAGCAGTGAAGCAAACTGAAACACTTACCTGGTGAGTTTCCTCTGTATCCACTGACATTTTCAAGCAGAACTGTTGACAAACCAAACCGAATATTTCCCAGACAACCACAACACAGTCGGCAAAAAGGGAAGTCACAAACTGAAGGTTAACTACTGCTGAAAAAACGACATGTAACCTGTAAACTGATTTTTAAGCTATTTGCTCAGAGATAACTGTCTGATAGCTACAAAATTAAACTCGCGGCATAAATGCGTCAACAAACCAACGAGTCCGCCGCTTCTTCTTCAGTGTTTTGCTTCAATTGGTATCCACAGGTTCCGCTTACTGCCCCCTCCTGGTGTTATTAGTCTTTTACATTTCAGTTCACTTCCAACCAGTGTGCTTTGACTGTGGAAAAAATGACGTCTCTATCGCCCCCTGGTGTCTGACTTCCGTAAAGGCTATTAACCCCACACACTCAATGTTAGCGTATGGGCCAGGGGGGTTAAGTAAAACACTAAAGTCCACCTCAGATATACATATAACAGACACATTCTTCCATGTTAAGTAGTTCGTGTGGTCAATGGGTCACTTCTCCCAAAAGTCTGATTTTATTTAATAACTTCTAAAATTGTAAAACTGTGGTCTGACAGGGTTATGATGACAGCTTTGATTGACAGCTGTTGTCCCTGAAAATCTTGCTTATCTCAGTTCAGGAACTAAAGCTGTTAAGCTGAGAGGTTATCCTTGTGTGGATTTGTTCTCAAAAACCCAACTCCCTTTTCTAGTAATCATTACACATACAGGCCTTGTTTTCATTAATTGACCCATCATGTCTTTTCTTTCTTTTTTCTTTTTTTGTAGCTGTATTTCCTGCAGAATAGATTATGTGCTTCAATCTCCATTACACTGACTGTACCCTGTTGGATGTTTTGCTATATGAATTGCATGCAGGCTGGTTTTCAGTCATTGTTGCTACTCATTTTAAAAGCTTTTTTCCAAATGTTACTGTCCCTTATTGATTGTGTGCTGGCTGGCACCGACAAAAAGGTAGCATTCTGCTCTGAAATGCTGAATCAATGAACTCTTTATACAGCAGATCTTGTTTTGAGTCACTGTCTTTCCTTAGTTGATTAGTTTCATAGCATCATCCTGTGGTCCAATTGAGGTTCTACAATATACAATAAATAGACTGACATCCTCATTCACCCATTCATACAAGTACCTTTTCTATCCCCAAGTGCTTTTCTATTAACATTTACACACAAATGGACACACTAGGTAGCAACTTGAAGTTCAGCACCTAGCTAAAGAATACTATAGCATTCAGACAGCTGAAGGGATTGAACCACCAACCTTCAGCTTACAGCACCTGGTATTATGAGGTCTCTCATCCAAGTACTAACTAGCCCCGACATTCCTTAGCTTCTGAGATCAGACGAAACATGCGAGTGGCACGGCTGTAAGCTCCAACATGCTTTAAGCTGCATTAGCAGCGATAATAATAATAATAATAATAATAATAATAATAATAATAATAATAATTTACAGATTATTCAGTTATTTATGCTGCACTCATTTATTTTGCAAAAATTTTCAACTATAAAACAAGTTACAAAGTTCTTTACAGAAAACAAAGTGAGTTTTACTTAAACTACGGGTTAGATGCTTTATTTAATGCTTGTAGAAGATAACAGCAATGATCAATGAAAACATCTTCAAAATGAACCAGCCAACAATTATAAGTAACCCTGGACGATCTTTCTCTGCTCATGACCTCATGAGATTTTGTGATGCATTAAAAGAATGAAAGATAACCCCAACTCTCTTTTTTTTTCATGTCACAGAAGGAGGAAAATCAAAAAGGCTTTTCTGGAGCAGTGATGGTGCTCTTTGTGGACAGCGCCCTCCAGAAAGAAATCGATCAGCTCTCCACCTCCTCCTGAGTAATCACAGTGCACGGTCATGCAGTCAAAGGAAGTACATAGTTTACAAAGTCCAGGGTTTGAATGAGATCTTTCCTCAGCTTCTACTTCAATTGCCAATCAGCTTGGGAAGTCTGACAGTGTGTGAAAAACACATGAGTGCGCATGAAATCATGCTTAATTTCTGCAATTTAGGTCACAGTATTACAGTCATGCTGATCCGTTGGGCAAAACCTCAGAGAGAAATGCTGCATGTGCACACGTTGCATTAGTTTAAAACATCTAGTGCTAACATGATGTGTGTTGTCTGTCAGATGGTGCCAACAAGGACACTTCAAGATAGAGCAAGTCTAAACAACGTCATGTATTTACTGTACTGGCAGACATGTTTTGGTTCTGTGATACTGGAAGCCGAAGGGCACCGTTGCAAAAAGTTAACACCTCCCCCCCCACTTTACTATAAAACAATCATTCCTTTCATACGTCTACTTCTTTCCTTTATCTTTTTATAAAAGTTATTTAACCTCCCTCTACTTTTATTGCCTTTTTAAAGCAGAGAAATTGAATCTCAACATCTGTTATCACCATGTTTTAGAAAGTGAGAAAGCTTGCCATTTTCATTATGGCAACATGAAATGAATCTGCATGTGGAAAGACTAGCATTTTGTTTGATAAATATCTACAAAGCTAGCTTTAAATTCCTAAGAAAGCTTTAGTATAAAACACTTTAGGATTGTAGAGAGTGTATTGTGCATCATTCTAGAATATAAAAAGGAAAATATATAGTTTTTTGTTGTGTTATGATGTCAGTTAACGAGACAATAAACACACAATGCACTTCACTTTGTGAGTTTAATCACAGAGTCCTTTTATAAATTTGTTTGCAGACTTGATCCCCACAAGTGAGCTCCTGAAAATAAATAAATAAATAAATTAAAACTGATCTTCATCAATTACAAAAGGGTAATACAAACAACAAACAAAAAACAGCAGGAGTTCAATGAATGGCATCAGTGCTCGGAGGGAGCAGCATTTTCATGTGTATGGTTACAGTTGTACACATGTACAATCACAGGATTGTGAATGCTAGAAGTTAAAATATTAACAGGGACACCAGCATAAAGTTCAGAGTCATACCAGATGAAGCTCATCTCCCTCAAGCCAGTGAGTCCACCCTCGGTTTCCCTTTTCTCCTTTTTGAACACACACCAGCTTTTCATTTTCCCAGTTGACCACAGACTGTTAGAGTAACATAAAAAAAAAAAAAAGGATCATGATAAACTACACAGTTTCCCCAATACGTAAACATAAATGGAGTTTACACTGCGTAAAGAGGCTGCTTTTGTTTTGCACCACTGATCACAAATCTAATAGCTACCTTTAAAACTGGAGGTTACATTTTGGTAACATTTTTACCTTACAGGTGCGGTTGTCCATTCCTTTCGTCACCTCCTCGAACTCCTCTCCGGTCTTGAATGAACACTCGTAGTTTCTTAAAGTACTGAGTGTCTGAATTGTGAAGCAATGTCCGTCCTGCTTAATCACTTTCTGAGGCTTCAACATCGAAGCAATCTTGCGCGTTGCAAAATCAACACCTGCATGTCAAAATGAGAGGGATAAGTGACAACACTTTCTACAAAATGTTTACACTCCAAAAAGAGTATAAATTTTAACCTGCCATCTATAAATTTTACGTACACCCAAGTTCAAGAACTCTAAACTAACTAAATATGAGGTTTTCTACTAATCTCATTTTCTGCATGCAGTCTTCCAATTTGCTTTAAAAAGGGTGAAACTTACCAAGTGCAACCATGTAGCCCTCAAAATTGACATTGCTGACCATGTTCCACGTCCCACTGAGGTTGGCAGGCATTTTGGATGTTAGGTGGCCTCTTTGGAAGACGCAACAGCAGAATTTCAAGAGTGGAAGGATGCGAAGTTGTTCGGTGGGCTCTTTTTATTGTGTGTCAAATGTGGGGTAAGGGTGATGCGTTGCTTATGCTCTAGTTAATTTGGGCACATACGCAGGAGGGTGGAGCAAGACTTTTGAAATAATGTGAGGAAACTAACCCTGTTCCAAATAGATTAACAGCCTTACACGACGCAAGGTTTTTTATTTTTATTTTAATATACTCAGTTTTATCCGTACTTTTACGTGGGCTTTGTACTAAAAGAGGACTTGCGCACATGTGATAATAGCGTAAAAAGCTCGAGGTAATTATATCTGTAAGCATGCACACCTGGAGTCAGTGTTTCTTTATGAATCGTGGTTTGTGTGGAGAGGATCGGCCTCACATCCAGCCCTGTATCCGCCCAGTTTCTACCATAAATGGTCGATGCTAACCTCATGAATAGAAAGTTACCGATCACTGCTTATTTCTCTGTGCCAGTGCAGCCGCCATGCGTCAGTATAATGCAGTAAGCGATTAAACCCAGTAGCCAAGTATCAGAAGTTCAGGCCTGTGCATTCCGGGAGTGGGTGAGGGGGTAAAAGTGATGGCGAAAGGGCGCTGAAGAAATCTCTTACAATTTCAGAGTATTAGCAAGTTTTGACAAAAATAATTTATAAGCGTCTAAAATGTTAAAACCAACTTAAAAAAAAAACTTTTCAGCATAACTTATCGGGGCAAATGTTCTGAGTTCAAGGAGTAAAAATATGCATCCAAAGTGCAGGCTTGGACAGGATGAAATACAATCCTTCCTCTGGTCAACAAGGGCGTTTGGCACTTTAATACAACACGTGCCAGGGACAGTGTTACAGTACATACGCGTCTGGATGTGCAGCATCCATGTTTCTTTACTTGCTGGTCTTCATGGCATATCACAGCAGCAGATGGATACCAAAGAATCAGAGATTAAGATTGTAAGTACTCTCATACATAAAGATTTCAGAATGACTTTTGGTTTACTATGACCTTAATCTATTTTCCGTTCACTTCCCCCTTCACAGTCAACTACTGAATGTACTGTTCATCACAATTGTTCTGGTTCCTCAGTTCTACGTGATGGGAAGGTAAGTGGGACGCAGGCAATGGCATCATGCCATACAGCCCGCAGGTTACTCGTACAAGAAGGAACATGAAGTTAACAATGGTTTCTATTTTGGTTAAAGGCCCAAATCCTCAAGATACTGCAGGCAGCCCCTTCTGAACAACCTGTCAGCCTCAGTTGCTTTGTCCTTGATGGCTTCAGGTAAGTCCCCTCAGCTCAGCAGTCCCAAAGCAGATACTCTCACAGCATTTACACAGGTTTAATAGGAACAGTGATTGTTTTGTTTTTTTCAAGGTTTTGCAGTGATATTCACACTGACAGACCCAGTTCATCAGAGCTTGTGGGCTGCCTACCATGTGTTTGGTCTACTGTCTTGTGGCCAAGGTTTGTGCACTACTATCCTGACTCTGACAGCAGCAGCATGTGTAAGAAAGAAAAAAAGAAGCAATATTAGCCAGTTCAACCCCTCAAAAAAACTCCTGCAGCATGTCAATGATTTCTATGTACGGTATGTTCACAGGCCAAAACCACCCCTGAGCTGTACTACATGTCCCTTGTCCTAACAGTGGTCTCTGCTATCAGTACAGGTGAAAGACAACTCTCCCTTTCTCTTGCACACTGGAGAATTCATTCATTCATAAAATCTTCATTTCGAAGGACTAACACCTGCTTCTGTCTGTTCAGGTTTTTTCATGGTCAGAGGAGGACTGTGGCTAACCAACAGGCACTCTGTGACAGATCCAAGCAGAAACAATGAGTTATAAAACACTCCAGCTGTCCCACAATGATATGTGACACTACACATGTAAAGAATTCATGAGGGCTCCTTGCCACTAGCAGCTTGTAATTTTAAACCAGGAGAAAGAAAAAGGGAAAGTGAGTTAATCCAGCTCACATTTTTTTAATGCACACTTCAGAAAAGCAGCTGTCGATTTTCCTTTTGCACTGAGGAAATGTATTTCATGTAACAATTTATTACTAAAAAAAACAATATTTCATACAGTAGATTTGACATGATTACAAGCAATGGTGTGAATGTAAATTCTGAACTGGATTTTTATCTTATTACTGAAGCTACAATAAAGAAATTCTAGCATGAAAACTAAAATTACATTTGTTGATTTAAAGCTAAAGTGGTCAGGAACCCTTCTAAATGTTTTAATATAAAGTAACTGTAAGAATTACTTTCATAAAAAAAAAAAAAAAAAAGACAAGTGCAACTCCCAGCTTTTTAAAATTTTCTTATTATAGACTGTATTGACAGACTCCCAAACATCATTTCATATGTTACATATGCATTCAATACAAATCACTTTGTAAAATTCTCAAATATAAAGCAGGAGGAAAGATATAAAAGTATGAAGAAGAAATCAAATCACTTCAAAAATGCAGTGATGCAGAGGAAATCAGACTAAACTGCTGTGGCTTACTACAACAGAAAATCTGTGTTGCATCATATGAAATACAATAATGTATAATGTTGATTTACACTTGCCTTCAACCACAGTGTTTAACAATTTCTTTCTGGACCACCGCCCAATGAAAGACTTAGATCACTGATGCCCTTAATTAACGGTATCTGTAATTAACACAATCATTTTTTTATGTTTCCTGCAATGTTAACACACCAGTATTCACAAGCTCTTTAATCAAAATGTTTTTAATGCTAAATATTAAATTAACGGATGCATTCATCCGTTAATTTTTACATTTAATGCTTAAAAGAAAGCAGAAAAAAAAACCCAGTAAACTTCGCAAATTATTATTTTTGATGAAGATGCCAAATTGCAGTTATTTACTTCCATTCCTGGAGAGAAATTGTTTTAGTGACTGAATGTTCATTTGACTAATCAATATATTTCTGACTTCTCACAATTCAGTTTCCCAGCTCATTAAATAAATAATTGCCTATTAAATAAATACATTTTTTCTGTATTGTCTTGTTTTTAATGGCAGGTGGTCTACTAAATTTGTTAAACACTATATTCACAACACACTAATATAGCTGAAGAGATGACGGATGTGTTTAGCAAATGTTTTCATACTTTGTTCCTAATCTTGAGGCACAAAGACAACACCACTGCTGACACTTAGTGGAATTGAGCTTTTATTTAAAGATGGTCTTCAATAAAGAAACCAAAAATATGATGTAGTGTTAATGTTGTTTTGAATCATTTTGACTCAAAGCACCTCCAGGTCACATTAATAGAAGAAAAATGTGATGTGAGTATGGGAATGTGATTATCTCTTTAGTAAAACACAAATATTTTACATCACCTGATTGTGTATGTATGTCAGTACCACTCAACAGAATAAAACATTCATCCAATAAGAGCAGATTATACAGTAAACTGGATATCTTTAAATTCACCTGAGATCTGTTGTAATTCACACATACAAACACCTTAATTCATCCGTGTGTTGTAACTGTCTTCCAGCAACACAACAATCGTCTGCGCTGTGTAGTTTGCAAAGGAAACTTCATATATTCCTCTAGATTCCCACTCACTTCACACTTAGACTTAAATGATCAAAAATCTTCATATGCATTTCACCCACACACGTAAAAAAATATTCATATGAGGTTTAAACTTTTAAGAACATGGACCAATGATTTCATTAATGACAAATTACATACACTCAGCATCCCTTCTAACTCATTTCTGGTTTATAGTACCGTGTTAAACTTACGCCATAACCTATCCTTTGGCCTGACATGCACTGTCAACAGGTGTGACAGGTATGTTTGGTAATATCCTCTGTAAACACAGATTATTGATTAGCACCAGTATAATTCCTCTATTTAACAAAATCTAATAGGCTGTAATTGTATAGCTTGCTTATTGTGCTAATGAAAGTTGATACATGCTGTTATTCTTGTTTCCCAAGCTCCAACATAACTTTTAAAAAAGTAATTATTTGCCTTCATAAACTCAAATTTTCAGTAAAATGAAACTAAAATATAAAATATATGTAAAATGTTTATTTATTCATATAATTTATCATTAAGGAAAATATGCTAGGTGGTAGGTTAATGCTTGGTATAAACTAAATGTGTACCAATCAAGTATATTTCATTTGACCAGATTGCATTAAATGTAATTTCTTATATTGTAATTATGTAACACAAATGCTTGGAAAATATACATGTAATCAAATTACCTAAAGTCAGCATTTTGGGCATAAATATTTTTTGAGTGCACCTGTATAGACTGGGTTGTTTCTGAACTCTTATCTACTTCCTGTGGGGCTGTAAAACTAACTATTGATCAAAATTTATTAGCTCCAAGTCCAACATAAACGGCTCAGTTCCACTTGTAATGGCAGTTCAATGCACCAGCGTACAATGCAAACTATGTCCACTCGCTATGGTTGCGATGCGGATTTATTGCAGTGCAATAAACTAGGCTTAACTCTAAAGTCAGGGCTATCGTCACATTATAAAACACTTACACCTTACATTCACCTTGTGGAAAACTCCTGTTCCATTAGTCAATCCTTACTGAAGACGAGCAGTTCTTTAATTGTAAGAAACCACAAACTTCTTCGCTGCTTCACAACCACATGGACACCAACAAAGGGCTGTTTTCAACAATGTTCAACTGATTTCCTATTTTGATCAAATTTGGTCTATGCATACACTGTTATGATCTCAAAGGAGGGAAATAAATTAGAAGCCTGAAAGAGTTTAGCAGTTCTGCTCAGTACATGTGATTTGAGTTAATAACCTTTCCTATATGGTCCTATATGTGCTGGTTCATATATTCTTTCTCACCAACCAACAGTCCAATTAAAGCAGCTCCAAAGACATTTCTCTGATTGCAAAGTAGAGATTACATTCTTATCCTAAAAGTGCATCATAGTCTATGTACCAAACAAGGTTACCATTAGTAGGCTTCACACCAGTGACAGGCCATTTGTCTGGGTTGTCCTTCACGCGGCTCAGCTGGGTGATCAGCTCGTGTTTGCCTTTGCCCATCACCAAAAGGGCAACTTTGCGGGCTCGATTAATGACATTAAAAGTGAGGCTCATACGCTGGTGTGGCTTGGAGGGGCTCTCAGTGAGGGCCACCAGACTATCGCCAAGTTCATCAGCTTTGCCACCGGGGAACAAAGAGGCTGTGTGGCCATCATAGCCAACACCCAGCAGTACAAAGTGGAAGCTGGAGCTGTTAACCAATTTAATGAGTTGCTTCTCATACATTAGCGCTCCTCCATCTTCCTCCACACATAGGCGCTGGTTGAGATGTACTGGCATAGGGTGGATGTTGTAATACGGGATTCTCACATGTTGCAGTAGATGGTCATGCAAGCTGCGGAAGTTGGACTCCAGTTCTGTCGGCAGCACGCAGCGCTCGTCCACCATCCAAACATGTGTGTTCCTCCAGGGGAAGGTGAAATGGTGATTGGCCAACCTGTGAAACAGAGCAAGGGGAGTAGATCCACCGGAGAGGGCGAGATGAAAAACACCACCCTCATAAATAGCTGCCTCTGCTGCTTCCTGAATATCTGCAGCGAGCTTGTCAACAAGCTGCTCGGCCCATGCAGACACCATTTCAGAACTGCGAAATTTACCTTGCATCACTTGGAAACCATTTGTGGATGTGCCACCCAAATGATCAGTACTGATTATCACCACCTCATTGTTGTAGCTAATGTCTTTCCCTTTCAGATGGATGTCCAGCACGTCTGCATTATCAGCACCACCTGGGTAGATGCGCGGAAATGTGCTGGCTAAACTGCTGAGCAGCGGTGTCCATAAGTCCCAGGAAGCCAACAGGTTCTCTGTACTAATGAAGCTATTCTTCTGTCCAAAAAAGATGTGAGAAATAAGTTCTGCATAAGCTTCCTTCTGCTCCATTGGAGTCTGGATGTAGAAGTCTGAAATAGGCAATCCAAAAACGTTGACGTCTTTGTGCTCCGTCACTTCCTTCCACTCACTGTCTACTAGAGCTGGCTTGAACAAATTCTTACTAACAAGAATCGCTGGATATTGAAGGCTGCCATGTCCAAAGTAGAAAATTATCTGCTTGGGCTTGCAGTGAACGTTATTGTGGTTTTGAACACAAAAGATGTCATTTTTAAAAAGAATACGTGCGTATCCCACCCGCTCATCTAGCATCTTCCCTGAGATCAAAAGGATCGGCATGCCTTCATATTGTGCGTCATCAATCTGTGCGAGTACAGCTAAAAAATAGAAACACGAGTAAATATTAGCATCTAAACAGTGAAGGAGATGTAATACAGCACACATACAGCAGAATGTATGGAGACAAACTTTCAGTACTTGCCTGCAAATGTTGGAGTGTGACTGACGTGATCTTTGGTCTTATTCAGCTCCTGCTGAACTTCTGCTTTGTAAGTTTGGTACTGACCGATCACAGCTTGATTCTTTCCTAAAGGCAGCATGGAACTAAGGATCTGCAGCTTGTTTCCAAGGACTTCCTCACTTCTGCTCACGTTCTTGGGAAGCCTCATGGTCAACAGTGTCATGACCTCAGTCAGGTGGTTCTGTAGCACATCCCTGATGACCCCATACTGGTCATAGAAGGCAATGCGACCTTTTGAGGAGAAATTAACAAAGACAGGGTAAGAATACATGATTTACCCATGTCTCAAAATACCGTAGTAATTAAGAGAGTTGATAAAGCCTTTAATCACCTTTAACATCCAGAGTCTCTTTCAGTACAATCTCCACTCTCTCGATGTGGTGCTTGTTCCAGATGGGATCAAGTATTTTTTTGTTTTGTATTCTAAAAGGAAGTATCTTTGAAACCACCTTTGAAAAAAAGGAAACATAAGATGTTTGGATTTAGATTCAGATTCATTTAAGAGTCGAGGGTGGAAGGCATGCACTGTGTAGGACTTCCATACCTGTTTCCCCAAGTAGTGGTCAATTCTGTACATTTCTTCTTCCGTCAGTGAGCTGCGAAGTTGAGATGCCAGTACCTGAGCACTCCCGTAGTCATGTCCAAAAGGTTTTTCAAGCACCACCCTCAGCCAAGCCCCACTTTTTGGCCTGCAACTACTATTAATCTTCTCAGCAATATCTGCATATGCAAAAGCTGGTACAGAGAGGTAAAAGAGCCTGCCTGCCTCCGTCATTCCCTCTTCTTGAAGCTGTTGCTCAATGTGCTTGGCCAGATCCTGATAGTCCTCTAATGACTTTAGTTGGCGATACTGTGCGAGCCGCAGAAACTGGTCTTTCAACAGAGCACAGCGCTCCTGAGAAACATCCTTTGAGCAGGAGACTGCCTTCAGAATCTCAAAGAGCACTGGTGTGGCCTTTTCAGTGGGGGACTGTCCCCCGCCATAGAAAGAAAAGGTGTTTCCACTACTGACTTGGTTAACATACAGCTGGAAGAATCCCTGCCACAGGTACTTCTTCGCCAGGTCACCCGTGCCTCCCACTATGACCACCGAAACATGGCCAGGTCTCTGTGCTTCCTCACCCTCCTTACCATTTCCTCCCTGGGTGCACAACGCGATCAGGAGGAAGAACACAGTCAAAAACATTGTCCGGTCCTAATGGTCCAAACCCCTGTATGAACACAGCAATGAAAGAAGGGCATTCATCTCAGGAACACTATGCAATAGGAGATGATATTAAAGCTAGACAAAGTCTGCAGATTGTTTTCATAAGCTAATCGTTTCAGTGAATAGTTGTCTGTGTCTATGTGACAGCCCTGCAACAGTATGGTAACTGGTCAGCTGTGACACACAGTGGCAGCCACCGTGGGGAACATTTTCTTGGCACACTTTGTACCAAGCATGTTTTAAACACCCTAGCCTACCTGAATATTGTTGCTAACCATGTCCATCCTTTTAAAAGGTCATTGTACCCATCTTCTCATGGCTATTTCCAACAGGTTAATGTGCTATGTCAAAGAGCTCAACTGGTTTCTTGAACATTGACAATTAATTCACTGTATGCAAATGGACTCCACAGTGACCAGTTCTTCATCCAGCAGAGCACCTTTGGGATGTGGTAATTCACATCATTGATGTGCAGCCAACAAATCTGGAGCAATAAAACCTTTACAGCATCATAGATACGCTATGAAGAATTAAGGCAGCTCTAAAGGCAAAGGAGGATCTGACCCGGTGCTACCAAGATGTAACTAACAGCCAGTGGGTGTATTTGTGACATACAGAGCGCCGTCTGACAAGAAAAGCCCCCCAAAATGGTCAGTTTTACTAACCTGATGCATAAACAGTTAATCAGAATATTTGAATATTGATTTTCTGTTCATCAACTTTCTGCTCTGAGCGCTTCATAAAAGAAAACTAATCACCTAAATTCCTCTGGTTACAAAGTCAAATGAAATATTAACAGAGACATTAATGCAATTACGCTCGTGATGTAATATACATGCAATGTCTGTCTTTTGTCATATCGACTGTCCAAAATATCATGTGCAAAATAATATTTAAAGCATATCACTTAATACAGTACACAACCATCAACTTGTATGCCAGAAATCTAAGAAATATGCCAGACAAACATTTTAAAAAGCAACAGTTAGCAGTGGTAAATGTATATAAATAGAGCTAAAAAAAAAAAAACATACTTAGCAAAATCTATCCTGAACTTTTCCGAAGTCCCTTGAGAGGCAGAGATACTGTCATGAGTGTAATGATTACCGGATACTGGTGGATAAGGGGCGTAACTTTTGCACTTTGCTCGGGGCGTTGAGCTTCCAGTACAAGAGCTGAGCTGTTCTTGGCGTTTTGGGGAAATCCAAATAACTTACTGATGATTTTTCAAGGACCTGCAAACATTTATTGAGCAAGTAACACATTTAATGGGAGCAAAGGGGATCCCATGCTCTGCTGGATGAACACAGGGTCACAAACTGTAATCAGAGGGGAACAGTCTGAGAACAGGCAAACAATCCGCATTCATTAATATCCAAAACACCGCTATCAGGCACACGAAAATCTCTTAAAGGTATCTATTGAACTTTGTTTTCTCACTGCAAAATGTGACTATGACGGAGAGTGAAAATTATTCACAGTGAACTGAACACCAGCAGAAAGAGGCTGATTTTATTACGGAGTCCAATATCTGGAGTCGCTGCAGCTTGCATGTTTGCACAATGCAAAGCAAACAGTAAAGGCCACCCTCGTGAAGGCAGGCTGCTTCAGCGGCAGCTGATTTTTTTGTTTTACTTTTTTTTTAGAAGTACTGCAGTCATCAAAACTGTTGGTACTATTTCTTTGTAGTATAATGTTTATATTGTAATCCTCCCTCACAGATCAGCAGCTTTTTAATATTTTTTTGCTTCTTTAGGGTTCTTCTGTAGCTCTGGTACATGTGACACTTTGTTCCTCGTCAGTCAAAAGCTACTTTCATTTTCTTTCCTCTTTAAATCAGCACAGACAATCTTCCTTTCCACCGGCATGCTTCAAATTGACTCATCTATCCGTGAAACTCTTTATAAATAGCAAAGGGGAAAAACAGGGAAAGACTGCATCTTCTGTTCTACCGTGCACATACGATCAAGTGACTATTCCATATCTTATATTCAAAAACCCTCCAGGCACTGGGGAAATTCTGTGGACATCAAGTGCTTTTTCCAGGTGCCAAGTTAAACCGCATTGGACAGAGTCCACTGACGATCAGCACAATAAAAGATTTGTCTGACAACTGAACAGTATTGATGAGGACTGGAAAAAGCACTGAAGAGATATCCTGTGTTCGCTTTCTGTCATTGTGGTGAGATCTGTCACAGTCAAGCCTTAAGAAGAAACTCCAGATCAAACTGCTATTAATACTAATTCAAACGCTCACTTATGGATATTAAAAAAACTATAGAACCTATTCATTCATCCTACATTACCAATAAGTAATTTCAGTTACAAAATATAATGCGAACACCAAAGGCCACCTCATGAAATCTTTGGAGCTCTCAGTATAGCAGGACTTATTGAAATGTGGTCTGACTTTCATCGAAACTGCATGTAGAGACAAAACTCTACTCACTGGCACTTTATTACGCACACCTTGCTAGCACTGAGTTGACTGTGGGGGGTATTTGGGTACAAAGAATTCATTATTGGTGTTTAGGAAACCAGCTTGAGATGATTTGAGCTTTGAGATGTGGCGAGTTATCCCACAGTCATCAGAAGATGGGTACACTGTGGTCATACAGACACGGACATGGTCAGCTTGATTTCACAGGTAGACCACCTGAGTAATAAAAGGTGTACCAAGAAACCAGTTTCTGAAATGCTCACACCAACAACAATTATGTCAACTTCAAAGTCACATAAATCACTTTTCTTCTCCCATTCTGATGCTCAGCAGGCCAGCCCCTCCTGACCGTCCCTACACGCTTAAAAGCACTGAGTGGCTGCCATATTGGATTGGCTGATTAGATATTTTGAGTTAAGGAGCAGCTAAACAAGAGCACTTAGTAAACTGCCCGGTCCATATGAGCACTTTCAGCATCAGCAATCTGCAGGGGGAGTTTTAGATCACGCCCTTCTTTTTTCCTGAGCATTTCAAACGGCGAAAAAGAAAATGCAATAACTAGTCCAGTAAACATAAATGCTGCTGACAGAGCTCAGCTGCCACCAGCTGTGTAACGTCCACAGGGATTTGATCCGAAATTCACAAGTCATCGCTACAAACTGTAAAACTGTACATAGACACAGATGCTGTATTGAAGCCGCCTGCTTTCCACACAGTCGCTCGCCTTCCTGGCACAACAAGCAAAAAAAACCACGACGTCACATGAAGGGTGGACAACATGTTTATCCCACGAGTCCACCTGCTAGCTGTCACACTTCACTTCCGCTACACACAATACACACGGCTCTGCAAGCGTCTCGGTAAAAGTACAGCCGTTTCGGCGCTACAAAAACACGCGAAGCAACTAAAGCAGAAATGTTCGCAACCGACAGCAACAGACGCACTCTTTAAAAAGTTACAACTGGAAACGACGAACCTACCCGGTGGCGAAGACTACCGCGCGCTCTTCCTGTACCAGTCACGTGACACCCCTCAATCCAAAGGCAGGCTACTAACATGATAAATACATGTTTTCCAAGACTTTGAGCTTCCTCTGCGCAGTTCTTTTGAATGATGCCGTTTGAAAACATTACCATGTTGACCAGCGTGTTGCACGGTGTCATAAAATGCAATTGTAAGGATGGTTTGTTAATGAGTGTCCCGAAAACCTTGAGTTGAAGTCAAGGATGACTGAGATCACGCACTGGAGGCATTAAAACATCATGGCAAGTGTCAAGGACCAGACTCACGGTCAGAACCACTCTGAAACTCGATTTGTATAAACCAGCTTATATTTGGAGAGGTAAAGTAGGAATTAAACTGTTCTTTGAACTGATTGTTTAAGGGATTTCGTTTATTCCATTCCATCTTAAATCATCAAAAACGTCCACCTCTGATTTACCTGAAAATGTCATGTTTTAATTTTAACCAAATTCTTATATATATGTTTTAGTGTTTTTTCTTTAAGAATAACACACTTTAAAATCTGAGGCGGTGTTAAATAAACTACTAAACATTAAAGCCCACAAACAACATGTTATATTGTTTCAATCCAGCATGAAAGTTGAATGAAAACTGTTTTCTCCCCATTTTTCAATACTTTCACGTTAAAAAGTAGTCTACAATTTTTTATTTATTTTGCATTATTGTAAAATATAAGTAAATGCCGTTCAGAAATTGGCACTAATTATCTTTTGCAACGTGAACCTTTTTTTTTTTTTTTTTATTAGTGAGTTCTCATATGTTTTATGTCCTCCATATTTTAACTAGCCAAAAACTCACGCTATAGATTGTAATTCACTTTGATGGTAAGAATGACCAGTCTTTGATATATGAAGTAAAAAATTTTACTGAATTTATTGTATATCGCCAAATATAAAATGAAACAGTCCCGTTTGCCCTTTATTGCACTTATATTAATTTCATAAAGAATCCACAGTTCAGGGTCAAGAGCCCAGCGCATGAGGATGAATATCTCACCGTGTTCTATGACTTTTATCAGCTGTTCTCAGTCCCTGTCTGTTGCTCATGACTTGGTGGCAGATGCACTCTGCAGCGTTTTGCTGTAACAAGGGCGACCCCTGTTGGTGTCTGAGCGATATAGCTGTTCTACTTGTGTCCTCCCCTTCACCCTCTGAAAACTCAAAATACTTCGTCTCAGACTTAAAAAATAACGTGGTTAAATAATCTGCCTTTCATCTGCAACTATAGAAAAATAGAATTATTTAATTAAGAGATTTAACTGGATGGCATTCACTGCATTATTCAGCTGTCTCATGTCATCACGCCTACCTCGGACAAAGCAGGTGTCCTTTTGGCTGAATAATGATCTGATTGTTGTGGACCACACTGACAGTAGTCCTTTCTGGTCCTCCCTTGTATTTTGGCTGAACAGATGTGGTTGTTTCAGCAGCTTTGACTCAGCGGGGTCATGTGTGTGTGAGTTAACAGCTAGTTAACTTCTCAACCTCTCAGAATCAGATTTAAAATCTTACTTTCTAACTTAGCTGGAAGTGTTTGTATTGCATGGATTTTGACACTTCTAGGCAAAGTACTTGTTAAACAATCTCACCACAGCATCCTTAAGTAGATGTTCAGAGCGTTTCAGCACAAAATCTTCCCAAACTACTTTTCCCAAGGTTATGGAATGATTTTCAACCTCAGCTTTTAGAAGATTTTAACGTGTTATTAAGCTAGTAGGGCTTAACAGGGCTTACAGAAAAAGAAAAAAAATAAATAAAAGAACCACCTAAACCTACAATTATGATTATGACAGGAGGCACACACAAACCAAATAACCTCACTACTACCTTACAAACAGCTGTAATGCCGGTGATCAAACCTCCCAAGTTGGCTGGCTACTGTGAAGTGTAAACAGTCAACAGGATGGAGCATCCTGTGTTTGTGTGTGTCACAGACTGTGTGTGTGCAGAGGGGGGAGGGGGGGGGGAGGGGAGTGTGTTGCAAAAGAAAAAGAGCCCATGCAGAGTGTGCTAGGCCAGCTGTCACAGCTATAACCTCGACTTGAGAGGCCACAGAACGCAAGCTGGAGGGCCATCGTCTGTGTGTGTGTGTGAGTGTTAGAGTGTGTGTGTGTGTTGCCACCCCACATCCCCCAGACATTCCCCACAACCCCTGGCTTCCTTCCTCCCCTTTGTTAAGCCTGCGGGGCAGACTTTGTCAAGCTGAGCACACAAACTGATGCATATGAATGCGTGCCGTCATCTTTATTAGGCCCCCTTGCCAACACCCATTACATTTAACACGGGTCTTTACTAAAGGAGATTTCACTCTCAGTCATGCTCTCATCCCCCAACTCACTCTCAGGCATGTAGGATTAAAGCAGCCGCAGTCTGGGAGAAATCCGAATACACAACCTGTTGCATGCTAATAAGGAAACTTAATACTGAGCAATGAACAAAGGCTCATATTTTTTAAATGACTGGTTGTTCCGGCGAGTAATTTTAAAGTTGGTTAAGACTTGTTATTTGATGTTTAGCTTTAAAGGTAAATTTAATTACAGACGGTTTTATATTTCAAAGGTGAGACAAAATGTGTCAAACTGTATTACTTTCTGTTCTTGCAAAAAAAATATGCCCGTATTCTGTGTTGATTTTTCTGCAGCTGCTCTTTGAAGCAGGCAGTGCTGACTGATTGGGGCTAAGTCACAAGGAGACATAACCTATGTATGTATGAGTAATGCTCCTGTGTTTTAACCACATTCTCACATTTCTTTTCTTCATATTGCAAAACTTGTCTGAGCGTGTTCTTTCTTTTTGTTTCCAAGTGCTATGTTGCACATAACCTAGTGCACAGAGGCACCAGACACCCGCCCCAAATTCCAGTTTAGAGAGGCAGTATTTCCAGTGGTGGCATGTGGAGCTTTAAAAAGGAAATGACTGAGGACATCAGGGGGGAAAAATGCACAACCTTTTCAGATAACAGACAGTGAAGAATAAAGACATTTCCATAGCATTTATTCACTTGTCATTTGTAAGACAGATAAATGGGTGTTTTAAAAAACACAACCCCCAAAAAACCTATTGTGAGATTATGAGGTTTTGTGGTTTTTATTTAGTTTTCGGTGACATCCTGCTCCTTGCTTGTCTGAAGAGATACATACTTTGTGCTCTTGTGCGGAGCTGAGATAACTCTTGTATTTGTCCGTACATGATTTTTGTTTTATGTTCTTTTCAAGCTGTGAAACACAACACACGCATGGTGCAATTTTTCTTCCATCAGATAAGTTAAACGATTTTAGGCTCACAGAAACCCTTTTGAAAGCAGCACGATTATCTCAAGCATGTCTCTCATAAAATGGTAACTGAAACTGAAGTGATTTTCCTGTGATTCAGATTTAGTCATCTCAACAACCTCTTAAAAAAGCAGCCGTTTCACTGAAACTGTAACCCACATGTTTAAGTAAACTACTGGTTGCATTTATAGCCAGTTATTTTGACTATAATAATGCAGCAAATGAATACAAATTTTGTAAATGTATGTACCTTAATATTTCCATTTTATGTTACTTTGTATTTCTACTTCGCTGCACTTAAATTATTTGGTATTTTGTACAGTATTTACTTTACAGCAATAGTAATTAGTTACATTTCAAGTTGAGATTTAAATACTTGGATGCTAGTACAGATCAGTCCAGAGGGTGACCCATATGCTGAAAGGCTACAGCAGGGGTCTGGGTTCAGTTCCGGCCCAGGCCATTTCCTGCATGTCATTTCTCGTGTTCTCTGCCCCTCTCTTCCTGTCTGCTTTACTGTTGTGTCATAAAATGAATTAAGACCAAAAAATACAACAAACCCACAGGAAATAATAATGAAGAGTGTTTTAAATTAAACTACCCAGTGGAACAAATGCAGCTCGCAAATAAAGTAAACAAAACAGCAATTTAATCATGTAAAACTGACAATGGTCTGTAAGTTCATATTGTTGATCATTAGTATTTACAGTTATGTAAAAGAAAAAGTGATTTTTCACAGGACTCACCCAAGATTAGCTTGTAGCACCACATACTGAAGCAATCACTTTCACTTTGATTTTATCAGTCTCTCTTGTTGCAGTTTGTGAGCGTTTATTTATGCACAGCTCTCTGAAGGCTGATGTCCAGACCTTCACAGGGCCATCACAGCACCCTGATTCTTTTCCTTTTCAGACATTTAGCTGTAGATTTGCTGCTATGGTTGGGATTATTGTTATGTTGCATGATCCACTTTTGGCCAAGCTTTAGCTGACAGACAAATGGCTTCATATTTGACTCTAGAATACTTTTCTATACAGAGGAGTTCACGGTCAACTGAATGACTGCAATGTGCCCAAGTCCTGTGACTGTAAAACAAGCCCAAATCCTTATCCGTTCACTGCCGTGTTTGACGGCTGGTTTGAGGTATTTGCACTGATATGCTTTGTTGGGTTTTCTCCTACTTGGCATTGTGCATTATAGCCAGAAGTCTTGCAGTTAGTTCAGATGCAACTTTGCAAACTTTGCAGATAAGAGGCAGTGAGTTTACTGGGATGTCCACTTTTTTTGAAAGATTATGGCAGTGTGTTAACACACACCTCAGTGCTCCAGAAAACTGCCTTGACTTGAGTTAATCAAGTGCAATTTATCAGCAGCACTACCCTCTTAATTCCTATAGAAGCAGTAAGTATGTGCTTAGTTTTTCACAGGATTGCATAGAGTCCTGCTACTTTATTTAAGTAAATGATTAGAGGGCTTCCTTCACTGTTAGGTGATAGACATAAAAATGCATGCACAAACGTGTGAACTCATCATTTCGTAACAAGGGTTTTTGGGGCTCTCACTGAGAGTGTGGTGGAAAACAGTAGGTGCATTTCATGTTAGTGCTACACAAAAACACCCCAGTGCTTTCAGTGGTGTTCCACTTCTCTGTTTGCTGATACGACAAAAAGTGTAAGGAAAGCGAGGGTATGGGGGAGCCAGGTTTGAATGACATGGTGTTGCTGCCACGACTGTTGTTCACTGACCCACAAAATGCAGGCCCAGCCCCCAGTGTGAAGTACTTTTGTGTTGTCATCACCCTCAGAAGCCCAGGACCTGTGATGGGAGGTGTTTGAGCGATCTGAGGCGGCAGTCCACTCTCCAGAAGGTTACATGCTCTGTTAGGTGGCTAAAAAGAAGTCTGTATTGTAATGAAAGCATTTGCATACTTTTGTATTAGAGAGGGTATTAACCTCTGACACCTTTGAGAACTGGTTGACAAGAGGCTACTTCTCACAGTCTAAGTGTTAACACACTTGAAAATAACACCTAAGCGTACCTCAGTGTGTATCAAAATCAATAAAGAGAGGAGGAAAAGGTCTGCTTAGGTTTTTGAGATTGAAGTTGGCTTCAAGTGGCCGTTCACCCTCAACAGAGAGTGTTGGAGGATTTGAAAATGAGAGATCTTGTGGATCTTAAGCATGATGTTGGCTCTTTGAGACTGAAAACCAGACCAAATGGTTTTTTTTTTTCTTAAAGAGAGTTGCAAAACGAAAGTCTCTTGTGTTGAGTGACTGACATGAAGAAAGTGTTTGGGGAGTCATTAACAAATTGCAGATGGAGAGAAACCAAATGGAGGGACATTTAGAATACTTTTTTGAAGTGAAAAAACTGTGAAAAAAGTTCACTGTTAATTGTTGTAAGCTGTAAAAATAGCCTAAAAGAATTACTCTTATCAGCCCAAAATACAATTTGATTTATAAGCAATTGAAGGAGGGTCAGAGAGTCGTAACTCAACCCGCACTTAACTTGTTAATCTATTTCTTTCAGTGGTATCTTTCATTTTGTCTGTTGTATGATTAATGGCCGTGTAGGGTAGCGCTGGACAAGACATTGTCTGACTCTTCAGTTGAATTTTTTTACAGGGGTCTTTGTGAGGATCGTTGGCTGTGTATGGCTCTAAGCCTGAGGGGCTCTTCTCTCCAAGTACATGCTGCTTCACAGAGAAGACTTGACTCTGAAATTCCTCCAGATAAGAGTTGCTAGGTGATGTTATTGTTAGATCTTCTTTGTGGTCGCATATTCATATCCAAATTATAAGGTTCTTTATGAGGACTGTCTCATTAGTAGTCATATATTCATACCAGACCACCCCCCTACTTGACCCCTCCTTTACAAGTCGTGGGAAAGACAAGCCCTGGATGGGATGTGGAGAAGGACTCAGGCAATTACTTGGACGATGGTCAACTTAAACTCACTTTTAAAAAGGCCAAAAACATTTGTAGTGTATTATTGACATTTAATGGAAACATTTGAAATCAATGTATAAAAAATTCCAGAACATAATAAAACATTGGTTATATATTATTAGTATCTTTTTTAGACAAGATTGAACATCAAACACAGCAAGAAAGAAAAGAGAGAAAAAAAAAAATTAGCTGTTTATCTACATAGGTTGATGCTTAATCTTTAACTGAATTCCTATATCATGTGCAAAACTCTAAAGCTACATTAGCAACAGATGGGAAGAAATAAAAAGAGTTTAATGCAAATTTTGAACCCCCCAAAACAAAACAAATTAAAGCTAATTTTACATGTATTCTTTGTTAAAATTTGCTTAAAGCATGGCAACTATAGTATAATTAGGAAGAGATAAGATGCATTAGTTCTCCCTGTAGTAAAGACTTTAAAAGACACTTTTATAGATATAACTCCAACACAATATTTTTGAGATGGGATTTAAAGATCAGATGTAAATTTAATATGTCTTAAATGTGTTTGTTGACATTGGTGAAACATACTAAAATGGCATTTGCACTACTGTTTTGCACAGTATTTTACTTCAGTATCATTTTTAATTTGAACAACTTATTCATTATGAAAAATAAACCCTATAAAATCCAATGTACAGTCAATATTATAGTCATTGAAACATCATTTGAAAAATAAATAATAGGCATTAGGTAGGCTATTGAAGCATAAACATCAAGAGGCTGCCAGGATTATCGGTGCAAAAGTGTAACAATAGTAATAGACGCTGAGTTGTAGGATAATTGGTATTGTTAGTATATGTGTTTGCATATTAATATTTATGTTTATACATATATACATATATGATCAACAATAATTAAAAAGAAGTGTGCATTTACCCGGCTTTAACGCTGACAGAAACTGAGAGATATAAGCTATAAAAATTATACTGATTAAACCAATATTTAAAGAAGAAGAAGAAGGAGTAATAGTTGAAGAAGAATCTCTCGTTCTCAATGAAACAGGTGCGTCAGACGCCTAGCCCCAAACGCCAAATATGGAAGACTTCCACATTCCAAAGGACAAGGGGGCGGGGCGATGACGCCACCTGTTTCTCAATGGGCTCGAGGGCTGGAGAGCTCGTGCTCAGCCGGTGGAGTGAGGAATTCTGAGAAGTGTCTGCCGAAGGGTGGACGGAGGAGAGAGCGAGCGAGAGAGACTGTAGGATACACGAGCAGGATTTTTAAAAGTTTTATGGAGCCATGGAGCTGCGTGGACTCAACTTATTCTTGTTTTTATTTATTAACCGAGTATTCCTCAGCCTCCAGTCGAAAGAACGTAAGTTACTTTTTCTTTTAAACTAGTTTTATAAGAGATTAAAGTTTAGCTCGGCTTTACCGCATCCCGTGAATCATTCGGCTGGAACTCTTTAAGTTTTGTCTTTCATTTTTGTCCTTAATCAAGGTTTTATTCTTCATTAAAAATAAATAAATAAAATAGTTTCACTGTAATTTTCTTTGTCAGCCAACTGTTTAAAATCAAGAGCGATGTCTTTTTGATGTCGGTTCGCTATACGGTTCTGGAAACAAATATATAGATTTTTCAAATCTATTATTACTTTTCTGTTATAGGCCTAAGTCTTATTTTATTTTATTTTAATAAAAAAAAAAATTCTTATTAGTGATACTGCTAAACCTCGGGGCTAAGGGGCACCTGTTGGACTTTTTAATTCACTTGTGCAGGAGATACATGTATTTCTCTCGTCATGGCAATTTAACTGCCCACGCCTTTCACAGGCATTATTAGCACTGAATCCTGAACCTGGAGGACACGGTCAATGAAGTCTTGAATCAAGCCGATATGCTGGATTAAAACGTCAGAAAGCATGGCATGTGCCCCCCATAAAGCTGCTGGCCCCCAGAGATCAATGCAGACAATGTTACTGTACATGCAAAAATAAAAGCACAAAGCCAATAACTAATATAAAGACACACAGTTGTCTTTTCCAGCTGGGAATTAAGTTGGTAAAATTAGTTAGACATAATAAAAAAGCGTAGCTATCTTAATATCAGTTGATTATGTCCCTGTTGTAACAATTTATTCTTGTTTCTTCCTGCAGAAGTATTGCTGGATATGAGAGCTTCGGGATCAGAGTTGGGATGGTTGACATCGCCATATGAGAACGGAGTGAGTATTTATACCTCAGCAGGCATTTTTAAGACTGCAGGTTCATGGATCTAAGCTGCCTTTCGCTTTGCAGAACAACAAGTACACAAGTTTCTCTTCAAGAATTTGAATAACAGAAGGCCTCTCCTTCTCTCACTCTCTCTGCTCATTCAGTCCTCTAAAAAAGCTCTCTGGGAGAGGTGGAATGAGTGGCAGCTAGATGAGGTTTGGCACATCTCAGCTTAGTCTTGTGTTAACACTACCCTTTCATAAAGAACTTATGAATGCAGTTAAAATGTCAAGGCTCAACCTACATTTAAATTTACTGTACCAAAGACAGTTTTACACAATAACAGCCGATTGTTTTTCACTCCAAGCCCAAACCATAAAACCAAATTTTAGGATGATTTTTTTCCCTCCCTCTCATGGTTCCTTTCTGAATTTAGAGATGACAGAAACAAGATAATGTGTACAATATGAAGAGATGACTAAAAGAAAACACAAAAAATGTGGTCCATATGTGCAGAACCATCCTTCCTGCCTATCTATAGTTCAGTGGCTTTTTGTCTTAAAAAAGCAACAGGACATGGCCGGTTCCACTGTGTGGGCTACGTTTCTTCTCGAAGATCTGAAGATTGTCGCTGTGTTGGATAGGATTTCCCGTTGTCTATTAAAGCTGACGGTTGCTGTGAAACTTTCTCACGCTTAAAAAGTTTCTTTTTAATTTGTACCAGGAATGGCTTCTTGTCTTCAACAGTTTGTTTCTTAACCAGCCAGACGTCCTCAGTAATAAGAACTAAATACCTAAAAGTTTGACTGAAAATTTAAGGGATTCAGTGAAGGTACCTAAAGCAGTTCTAAAGTGTTCTTCTAATGTACTGGCACAAATTACCTTTCTCCAAACATTTGCCACCTCTTTTTTTCCCCCCAACTGCTCCCAAAGTTGTCTCAGTGGGAGAATTGATTTAGTTCCTGAAACCCTTCCCAACTGCTAACATATGAGGTGTTGAATTTTAATGGTTAATCTAGGCTTTTAATCCCTCTGCTTCTCTCTCTTAAAAAACTCTTAATAGCTGCTAATTTTGCTGCCATGCCTTAAGCAGGACTCTGCTCATAAAGCTCATTTAGCTGCTGTAAATGTTAGTTGGTGTTCTACAGTAGTGTTTGCTGGATTTATGTCTCACACACATGCAGGCTTGTGCGTTAGTGGAAAACCACACACGTCGTGAGCGCAGCACATGTCCAGGCCAATAATCCTTAAGTGTGGAAAAAAAAAAGCTCCAGCTCACTTATGCACTTTTACAAGCTTCTTAGTAAGCATGAAAGAAGAGGTGTCTCATCAATGAAAGTGGGGTTTTTTTTGGAAAGAACAAAGCTTCTACTTATTTCCTGAAAAGATGCCTTTTCTCCTTTCATCATTGTGTGCGACTTTACCCCCTTACACTGATCCCTTTTGCTGTCTCTTTATCTTCTTCTGTTCTGCAGTGGGAAATTGTCCAGACAGTGGTGAATGGCACACTTTTCTACACTTACAGTGTTTGTAGCATAGAGACTACAGAACAGGATAACTGGCTGCGCACGACGTTTATTCAGCGGCGCCCGGGCACAAGCCGTGTCTCTGTGGAGCTCAGCTTTGTCGTGCGAGACTGCAACACTTTTGGTGGTGCGTCTGTTGGCTGCAAAGAAACCTTCAACCTATTCATCTCAGAGGCTGATGCCGACGTGGGAACGAACTTCCGTAAAGGACAGTTCCGCAAAGTGGCCACCATTGCTCCTGACGAGGTCACTCAGGGCCGGGTGCTAAAGGTGAACACAGAGACGAAGACTGTGGGGCCGCTGTCAAAGAAAGGCTTCTACCTGGGTTTTCAGGATGTGGGCGCTTGTGTGGCGCTGCTCTCTGTCCGAGTCTACTACAAGACATGCCCATCCACCGTGCAGAGCTTGGCAGTTTTCCCGGAGACGGTGGCAGATGCTCTCAGGAAGGTTGAGGGAGCCTGCGTAGAGAATGCCGTCAGCCAGGCCACCCCGTGCATCTACTGCACAGCTGAGGGTAAATGGGTGGTTCCCGTGGTTCAATGCCAATGTCTCGCAGGCTACGAAGCCACAGGAGACTCCTGCCAAGGTAAGCACTGCCAGAAATATGCAACACTCTTGTCTGAGACGTGTTTGTGTTTTTCTGTGAGTTAAAGCAAATGAAACGCCTTCAACCACTTACTTGTCATGGTGGAAATAATGAGTGCACGAGAATGTGAATTGTCTTTGTTTGCTTCGAAGTCTTGTGCAAAAAAAGGCTCCATATCATACTGTAGGTAAGGTACAGCAGGCAGGGCTGGGCATGGGAAAAAACGGAAGAAACGGATATCCAAACCTGTTTTGTTAAGCTTTTAAGGCAATCAAACATTTCTCCATATCACATTTCGTCACTTTCCCACTGATACCTCATCTTTATTGTCTTTATTTGCTAATGGCACATTATTTCCCCTGCCTTCCACTCAGGTCTCAGGAATGAGGTTTGGGTGAGACATTAGTTTATGGATAGCTCAGTGACTTTAGGTGATAATGTGCAGTAAAAGAAGCTGTGGACCTTGATTGTTTTACTACACTGGAAGCTTTTAAATGCAATTAAGAGTGGAAACTTAAAACATAACAGATTTTTGTTAGCAAATTTTTTTTTTTCCAATTTTAAAAAACAAAACAAAAAAAATGCCTTTCATCACAATTGTATTTCCTTTCAGTGGATATACATATCTTTTAATCATTTAAGTGTTAAAAAAAAACCTACATAATTTTTAACCTAAGGAGGTTTTGCCGATTCAACCAAGCCCAGGTAAAGTGTGCAAAAAGTTTGTGGTATGTACCGACTTTTTACGAAGACAGAGTGTGCGTAAAGTCAGTAAAAAAACACACAGCTGTGGGGTTCATAGTGTTTGTGCTCATGCTGGTCATGCAGAAGTTGGCCTGTGCGTTGGCATTCTGGGGTGTGGTGCACTGGACTGTCTGGAGGAAACGTGGGAGGAGAGAGGCTGCAGAGAGAAAAGGAAGGAGGAAGGGCACGATAGGCTGTGGGGATTTCTGAAAGGAATTCTTTTATCTTGGCGTCACCTACAGAAGTGACTGACTACAGGAAGGGCCGGGTGAATGTGAATGTGTCAGAATGACTACCTTAATGGTATGTCTTCTCCTCACAGGAATTTGTTTTGAGCAAGTTGCTAAGGCGACAGGAACCACAGATTACAGGGAAGAGGTTGACACGCCTGTTATAGTTTAGCCTGAGTCAAGCTGCGGTTTATGACTCCTGATGGTCTGAGCCACCTTGCCTGGCAGAGATTGGTTTCATTTTGAGTCTTTTCCAAGAAGAGCACATATTAGTCATACCAGGTGACAGAATTAAACGGTCATTAAGATGGCCATCCATCAAAAAATAATTTTTTGAGTGAAAAATCTTTGGATTTTTAACTTCTGGTCATACAAACAAAGACATTTAATAGCTGTGAAACATTTTCCACCATTTTTTCACACTATATTAATGAAACAAATAACTGATTGGGAGCTCTTCAAAGCATGAATCTTATTTATGTGTTAGGGAGTTGCAGGAATGTTGCAGCCTGAGCCAAGCACCTGAAACGTTGGCACAAGAAGGCAGGAAATCTTTATGACTGCAATAATTGTTCAAGTTTCTTTGTATAAATAAACAATGCTGTAGCTTCTTCTAATATGAAAAAAACAAAGCCTTATTCCAGTTTTTTGCAATAACTAGAGAAAATGATATCCTAAGGGGCCTCAAAGTGGCCTCGAAGAGTCCAACTGCTATGGGAAAAGGAAGTAAAGTGAGATGAGGAGGAATGCTGACTGACACAAATAAGCAGGTTGCCCGTGTTTTGAGTCAGAGGGTGGGGAGTGCGCCGACAGTTGGTGTGTGAGGGATGTTAGCTTCGTGGCCGCTTAGTTAGGTGTGGAGTGTAATTTGGTCAAAAGGATTAGTAGAGCAACAGGACAGCTGTTAGCCAATGACATGCTCTTCTTTTTGCTCTTTCATCCGGTTGTTAACACACGCAACGAGCTCCCTAATCCATGTTCCCACTCATTAGAACAATGGGCCGGCACAAAGAGTGAAAAACAGATTCAATTAACAGATGCATCAGTGCGGAACATAAGTCCTTTTCACATGCATGGCAGTCAAAGAGAACCTAGAACAATTGGAAGCACATTTTTCCATCAACAAGTGAAGACAAAAGTTGGGCAAAAGTTTTATTTTTTCTTAAACTAGCCTTTTTAAACATGAGCAAAACACGTTTTTAAGCCAAAACTGAAATGCTGAAGTACTGACATGAGAATCCGAAAGTTTGCATTAATGATGTTTGTATTGTTGCACGGCACACATGCTGCTATTTGTGAGCTATATAATGAGGGATACAACATATTTATAGCACCACTCTGTCCAATTTCAGAGACAATAGATGAATGGGGCTGGGGTTTCTTTGGTACGTGACAAAGGTCCTGCTGCTCCAGCTCAAGATAAAATGGGCTGGCCTCCTTTTCTTATGCGGAGGGGAAAAAAAAGCCCCTCAGCTACACCCCCACTGCCGCCAAGTGACTCCCCAGAGAGAACTTCTGTTGGTGCTCCAGACCTTTACCCCATCCCCCATCTTCTATCCATTCATCTCTATCCCTCCTACTCAATCTCAGCCTGCACCTTCGCCTCCAATGCAACAGTAGTTGGGGTGCAAAGGTCCTTCTGCTTTGGCGTCTTCAATCCAGGGTTCACTCAGTTTTTTTTTTTCTTTGACCACCAGCACAGGAGCCAGATGAAAGACTGCACCACAGGGAGACTGCAGAATCAAACCAGAGACAGGAGCTCTTTCATAGGATAAAATCTATTTTTCTAACAGTGCTCTGAGGGCTTACCTCAGTTAGAAAATATGTGCATCTGTATCCATGAAAGAGCAAAAAATATTCCTGTCCAGCTCTTCCTCTTTCCTGATTCAGAATGGCTCGCTGTAATTTGTGACTGATGTCGGGGGTTAGCGGAAGGAAGGAAGAAAGGGAGGAAACATCAGCCTGAGACGGAGTTGCAGTTCTAACCCTGCGCTCTGATTTTTGTCCTGTCTGCATGTTCGTTAACCTCTCATGCCCTGGAAGGCTGTTTATCTATGTGGCGAAATGCCCGCTACAGCATTGCACCAGTATCCAATGTGCCATTTCCTTTGGCAAGACTGTAAATGTTAACTGCCAGAGAATATGAGCCAGGGGTTCACAGGGGAAGGGAAGATCAGATCACCTGATGGATTTAATGCTGTCATCCGGTTGACACTGGCAGTGCGACCTGAGATTAGGCCTCAAGGCAAAACAGGCGAGTGAAGGCAGATCGTCAGGGAAATCCCTATTCATTCCTCTGGGTACAAAGACTCTGTTATTATGGGTTACTCACAACAAATGCTTCCTGTCGGGTGGAAATGGCTGGTAACACAGAGAGAGCCTTATTGTTTGCATTTTGATCATTCATTCCTTCCTGTGTTTGTCTGATTCATATGTCATGTTTAAACCAACACACACCTTCTCCCCCTCTCTCTCACACAGCATGCAAACCAGGGTACTTCAAGCCATCTGTGTCGAACAACTTCTGTCAGGTTTGTCCCGATAACACCAAGCCCTCTGCTTCCGGAGCCAGTGAATGTCTGTGTGAAGAAGGTTTCTTCCGGGCTCCTTCAGACCCTTCTACATCAGCCTGCTCCGGTAAGACCCTGACTCAGATTTTTTTTTTAATTACTTTTATCACATGGAAAGCATTTTCAAGTATTTTTCTGACTGTTCTGTGTCATTTATTTATTTCTCTAGCTCCACCTAGTGCCCCTCGTGACCTTACCTCCATGACTCTGCCAGGGGAGGGCAAGTTGCAGCTGTTCTGGAGCCCACCACTGGTGACTGGGGGTCGCAGTGACCTTATGTACAGTGTGGTGTGCAAACTCTGTGACGAGGCCTCTTGCACCCCCTGCGGCGAGAAGATCCGCTTTGAGCCAGGACCTACGGACCTGCAGGACCCCACGGTTGTTGTTAGTGACCTGGACTCTCATCTCAACTACACGTTCACTGTAGAGGCTCAAAGTGGCGTGTCGCAGTTCAGTGCCGAGAAGCCCACTGCAACCATCACCACTGCTCTGGACTACACAGGTGAGCTTTTCTTTTTCGAACATTGGCTTTATATGATTATTGTTTTGGGGCTGTATGTGTGGCAACCACTGTTGTATGGTAAACACCGCAATGTGACATATTCTGTAATATTAATGACCTATTCCCAGAAAGTCATGTTTCATATATCTTCTGAGAGCAGGGGTATCCAGGTTCCTAAACTGAAGAGTAGGGTTAAAAGAGTGACAA
Organism: Neolamprologus brichardi; assembly: GCF_056152115.1. Taxonomy (NCBI): domain Eukaryota; kingdom Metazoa; phylum Chordata; class Actinopteri; order Cichliformes; family Cichlidae; genus Neolamprologus; species Neolamprologus brichardi. The sequence goes on from NC_142108.1 coordinate 19,618,073, forward strand.
ACTTTGGAGCTATTTTCATGTAATATCAGAGCTATAAATTAAAGGGTTTTGCAAAAGACAGACTCAATCCAGAGAGAGGACTTCAGTCTGACCCACTGAATCCCAGAGGCTTTCATCTCCACATGTCCTTTCCAAAGACTATGATTAGTCACTAACCATTATTTTGCTTTCTGTCTCGCCAACCGTTAGATCCCCCCAAGGTGACGGAGATCCATCTGGATGATCGCAGCCCCACCAGTCTGTCTCTGTCCTGGACTCCTACTCGCCGACCTCCAGCCCACATCAATCATCGCTACGAGCTTATGTACCGCAGAAAAGTACGATGGAGAGCTTTGGGCTCTTTTGTTTTTTTTTCCCCCTCCTTTTTTCAAAATTGAGGCTGTTTTTTCATTTCAAATTCTAATCCATTTTCCTTTTCCTTTCTTTTTTTTTTTTTTTTTTTAATTTGTAGGACGACAGTACCGAGGGTGATGTGACCACCTACAAAGTCCTAATTTTGGACAAAAGCTTTGTGCAGATTGATGGTCTCATCCCAGCCACTACTTACACATTCAGGGTCCATGCTCTGGGCCCCGAAGGCAACCCTGGCAGCTACAGTGCCGACCATGAGTTTAATACTTTTCCATTAGGTACCAGCAGCCTTAAAATCTGCAGTAGCCAAAACGGTTTCTCAAACATCTCTCTATACATGCGTATATTTTAATTACTTGAGTTGATACAGGTCTGTATTTCTGTCATTTATACAGCTGAGCCTCAGTTTGGGAACAAGCCCACCATGGTGATGGTAGCTGTATTCGGAGTAGCGGTTATTCTGCTTGTTGTGGTGGCTGGCCTGCTGCTGCGTAAACGGTTGGTAACTGTACACTTCATATCCACGGTCAATGTGTGTGTCATTCAGATAAATATTATCTACAGCCATGCAAACTGTGATTATGTGCCACAAGTTCAAGTAAATGAAGGATACTATGGCATGACAGCTCAGGGAGAGGTTATGAGTAATAGCTGGTGCTGCTATTGAATACACCCTTTGTCTTTGTCAGCTCAAGCTGACCTGCAATTGTTAAAAAAGCCACTCTGTATTCTACCTAGTCCTCTGGTGATTAATCTTGTTTTCCTCTCAGGAGACTGAACGCTCGCAGGCGAGGAGGACCCGAGGATCCCTACTTTTCAACAGGTTAGCAAAACACAGCTGCAGTAAGAGTCAGATAGTAGGTTCACTATTGAAACTGTAGGCTTATTTTTTGATTATGATCTTCTCACCAGATCAACATAAACCTCTCAAGACGTACATTGATCCACATACCTATGAGGACCCTAATATTGCCATCCACAAGTTTGTCACCGAAATTGACCCCAGTGTGATCGGCAAACAAAAAGTCATCGGTGTAGGTGAGTAGGTGTTTTCAAATCTCCTTCATTCCTTCACTTTTATGAAATCTCAGATCGGACTTTCTAACATTTCCACCTGCTGTTTGACTGCCAATCAGGAGAGTTTGGGGAAGTGTTTCGGGGTGTAATGAAGATTCCCGGGAGAGGCGAGGTGCCTGTAGCAATCAAGACCCTCAAGCCAGGCTACTCGGAGAAACAGAGGCAGGACTTCTTGAGTGAGGCCACCATCATGGGTCAATTCTCACACCCGAATATCATCCACCTGGAGGGAGTTATCACCAAATGTGAGTCAATGTTCTCAAAAGCCGACATATCTGTTAACTTCTTGTACTCATTTCCTCCATTAAACATATTTGTTTTTTATATTCTCAGTTAAACATGCCATGATAGTGACTGAATACATGGAGAACGGAGCTCTCGACACATATCTGAAGGTAGGTGCATGCTAGTGGAAAAATAGCTTCATTATTTAATCATCCCTTTCTAATCTTTCTGTTCTCAGAAAATGTACTTAAGGGTTAAGATAAACATTTCTGGCACCTTTCTGTGTTCAACTTGAAATTAATTGAACTTTGTTATATTGGATTAAGTAAGTGTGTGTGTGTGTGTGTGTGTGTGTGTGTGTATTAATTTGGCTCAAGCCTGACTCACTTTCATGTACAACCAGTATACACAGTACAAAGAAAAACAGACAAATGAAACGACAACATTTTTTTAATCTATGCTCTTATGTCATATCATCCGGCTCTTTCCACGTTTTGTTTCATTCCTCTACATTTCCCCAGTAAAAACAAGAATGACAAAGAAAAAACAATAATATCACAATTATTTTTTGTTTATTTTAGGGCCGTGATGGAGAGATTCCCCCGTACCAACTTGTGGGAATGCTGCGTGGAATAGCTGCTGGCATGAAATACCTCTCTGACATGAACTATGTCCATCGTGACCTGGCAGCAAGAAACGTTCTGGTCAATGGCAACCTGGAGTGTAAGGTGTCTGACTTTGGATTGTCACGTGTGCTGGAAGATGATGCTGAGGGCACCTACACAACCAGAGTAAGTCTAACAGCTACATTTCACAATGCAAACGTAGCAAAAGAGAGCTAAACTGGATTTTTTGGTCTAGTAAGAAATGCCTTATTGTTAACTGTATTTCCACTCTTAAGTATCCAGTCCTGTCAGCATCTCCTGTTTCCACTCTTTTCACCCATTAAATATGATTTGTTAATGTTTTTTCTGTTAGGGAGGAAAAATCCCCATCCGCTGGACTGCGCCAGAGGCCATCGCATACAGGAAGTTCACCTCGGCCAGCGACGTGTGGAGCTTTGGTATTGTCATGTGGGAAGTCATGGCATTTGGAGAACGGCCCTACTGGGACATGAGCAACCACGAGGTATGTTTCATTTGTCACTTTTCGTGGAGATGAGGGATTGTTTTGGCCTGTGAGGGTCAAATTTTAATGTATATCAGCAGTGAGAGTCTGCGTGAGCTATGCGGTGATAGAAAGTTGCCAGACATCCAGTGTAGTCTCCAACCGTCCTCTTCAAATCTACTGTTAATGTCAACATATGAGCACAGCAGTTTATTGTAGCAATGGCAGGCAGTGGTCTATGATTAATCTAAGCACTGCCTTCACTCCTTCCCAGGTCATGAAGGCTATCAACGAGAACTTCAGGCTTCCTGCTCCAATGGATTGCCCATCCGCTATCTACCAGCTCATGCTCCAGTGTTGGCTGCACGAACGCTTAAAGCGACCTCGCTTCTTAGACATCGTCAACTTTCTGGACAAACTTCTCAAAAGCCCAGAATCCTTAAAGACCATTGCAGACTTTGACCCACGGTATGAACACAATAAATAACTGGGAGGAATGTGCCTTCCATCTCTTTTTTTAAAATCTTTAAACAAAAACAGGGGGAAGTGTAACACGTTGCTTTGCATCTTGTTTATTTGATCTGTACAAATACAGATAGGTGCGTTTGTGTGTATGCATGAGTGGAATTATTCCTTGTCAAGAAACAATGAGTCTCTGCTGGTTGTTATCCAATTCTTTTCTTCTGATAAGTACTTCATAAAACTACTGAGCTTGTTTTTACATCTACAAAAATTCAAACCATTTGGGGAAAGTGTTAAAAGAAAGTGATTATGCTAACTTCCAACTTCCTAGTTTTTAGTAACTTTTAATTGCTCACAGTGCAAAATAATCCTTAATTATGTTATACCGGGCCTTAGTGCAGATCCTCAGTTCACCTATTGTCCTAAACAAGCCAGCTTTTCTTCTGATTTCAGCCAAATCACAGCCAAAGCAGTGTGCCTGAGCTGACCACATTAAGGATATTTGCTATCAGTGAAATTGGTACAAAGGTCAATGGAAAATACTCTGTGAAACCAAGCCTGAACTTTCAGCACAGAGGGATTGGTTGGACGCTATTTGAAACTGTGGCCTATGTTTAATATAGAAAACATCACAGGCCATATTTAGAGACAATAAAGAGACTGTAGTTGATTGTAAAGTTACACAACTCACAGCTTGTAAGTGGACTTTAAAACAGTAAAGCAGGTTGTCTCCTGTTCAAACATCATCACATGTACTCAGCTTGCATAAACACACTGTTAATGATGAGTAATCCAACTACATTTTGTTCCTCACAGCGTCTCCATCCGGCTGCCCAGCACCAGCGGCGGCGACGGTACCATGTTCAGGTCGGTGCCCGAGTGGCTGGAATCCATCAAAATGAGCCAGTACAAGGAAAGCTTCGCTCGCGCTGGGATAACGACCATGGAGCAGGTGCTCGCTTTGAGACATGAGTAAGTGCACACATGGCACAGGTGCAGCTTCCGTCATGCTGTACTAACTTATCCGGCACCGTTGCACATTTTTTCAGTGACACAGAGAAAGTATCCAACTGTCAGCCTGAACATTTGTTAACCAGCGTGCGAATGCATGAGCACTCTGCTCCGCCTCTGCCACTCATGTCATTCCACTCATTCTCTGCTGCTGTTACTTCTGCATGAGTGCCTCACAGGCATTTCTTTTCTGAAATATGCCCCATAGCCCTGTCAGATAAACCCAAGTAACCATTTAATGACAACATCGCTTTAAACAAACCATTTTAAACCCATTTGAAATAATAAACAATAATGGTTTGGTTCATTTGTACATATTTTTTGTGTAGGTACAACTTTTATATTACCCTTAAGCCACCTATATGACCTGTCTTTGCCTTTAAAGGAGTTAAAACACCCTGAAAATGTGTTCACATCCACCACCACTCTGCTGTTTTTTTTTTTTTTTTTTCTGTCGTTTCAATCCTGTGTTCACGAGATACTTATGTGTCATTTTCAGAGACATCAGGAACATCGGAGTGAGGCTGCCCGGTCACATGAAGCGGATAGCATACAGCATCCTGGGCCTGAAAGACGAGACGAGCTCCCTCAGCGTGTTCGCCGTGTGATCTAAGCATTCCTTCAAATCAAAGTGCACTGACCGACCATGCCATTTCATTCACGGAAGACAAGCACTGAAGTGGAGGGGCTGAAACTGAGCTACACTACAGGGGGTCTTTTTTTTTTTTCCTCCTGTGGTGCAGTGTGGTATGACTGAAAGGGACCCTCAGAGAGGACTCAAAATGAGACCATTCATGTACTTAATAAAAGAAAAGTAATTTATCTTTATATAAAAGTGTTTATAATGTCGAACATAAGCAAGTTATGCAATGCAGTAAATAGAATGATATAAATGAGGGTCAAATGTGGGATAATGTGAGAATGCTCGGCCCTGCATTTCCTGAAAGACTGAAATATCTAAGGCTCTTCAATGATAAAGAGCGACTTCTTCGAAGAACTCAGCATCCTGCCGGTGATTCTAAATCCTTAAATTTGTTTTGTTTACTTCTTGTGATCAGTGAGACTTTCTTTTAAATTAGGAATTGTTATTCCTCTCAGGGCAAAGAATCACATTCTTATGGTTTGTTGTTTTTTTTAGTTAGTCTCTGTGTCACACCACGCATCTCTTTGTTTTGTTTACATTACGTCTTAATACAAATGTTCATTTTTTTATTTATTATTTATTTTGTATTTATGTCAATTGTTACATGACAGATAACTCTGATCTTGTGCACAGGTGGTGTATTTCGTGTTTAAATAAAATCAGAGTTGCCTTGTAACTGTATCGCTTTCTTGTATTGGGCAGCAGTGAACATGTGTTTTTAGACTCATGGCTGTAGTAATGGCAAGTTTGACAGTCCGCTAAAATAGCTCAACACCAAGCTGGATGGATTGGCGTGAAAGCTGATTCAAACGACTGTGGTCCCCTGGCAATGAATCACCTGCTTTTTTTTTTTTTTTTTAAAGCAACACAAGCAGGTTGACATTTGTGGGTCAGACAGACGGTTTTAATAACTTCCGGATGGATGACCATGCACATAGTCTTCGTAGACTTTGATCATCAGCTGAACTTTCAACTAGTGCTCTCATTAAGTAAAAAAAATAAGCTCTCCATCAGCCTCAGCTGTACTTTGTAGTTACAAGAAAATATTAAATTACATTAATACATAACACCTAAAAGTAAAAGGCCATGTTTTAAAAACATAAGAACATACAAACTCTGCAAAAAGAGGTCCCAGTTGGCCAAAAGATTCAAACCCAGAACCTTCTTGCTGTGTGGGGCGACACTAACCATTGCACCACCATGTCGTCCATATAATAGTGCCTCTCTATGCAAAGTATGCAGAAATTTTATTTGAACTTGAGCATTGTCTCCATTGCATTGATCTTTCCATACTATCCCAATCTCCACTTGTTGTGATCATCTGTTTCTGGAAACCTGAAGCTCAAGCTAAGGCCTGCTACGATGTAGGGTTTGAAGTTGGATGGTGGCTCTGACATGGTGTGACATGTAGGCAGATGAGCTGCAGAAGCAAAAGCATCATCATTATGCATTGCAGCTAATAGTTGCTCTGTTTCTACTAAATACTAAAAAAATCAAGAAAAGTAAAAGATAGTGGCTTACAAATTACAAATTACAATGTCTTATTAAATAGTGTTGGGGACAGGTTGAGTTGTCTTAGTTCTTAATTATTTCAGAGCAGAGCGGTGCACAGGCACACATATTCAGACCAGGCTGTTTCTTAGGTCTATCTAAAGGCCTAAGGCTCAGTGGCCTTACTTACTTTAGCAAATGCACATGCCCCTCTAAAAGGCTTTACACAGGGTAACATCCCAACATGGACCCAACATGATATGAACCCATAAATTAGTTGATGATCAAACCAGCTTTTATTAGTACAGCCTCACAGAGCTTGTTTTTCCATGTTTGTCATGCAGATGGAATTGATAAGGCTTCGTTACTTTGGCAAGGTGGGGCAAAATGTCACACCTACTCATGAGTGTGCTCCTTCATACCCACAGCTGTGATTAATCACCCCTCTGCTCAGTTTAACTGGAAACTCATTGACACTGGGTCTTTTGTGTCAAATCCCCCTTACACATCCTTAAAATGAGCACAGTTAAATTATAAATTATGAAAGATAACGTGACCTTTGTGGCTTAAAGTTAAGACTGGCAGCTCACACAGTGATAATTATTATAATTATAGTATATTGCTTCACACAGAAACATCTCCGCACCCCTTTCTCACACATAGACACAAAGACTCACATGGACCCCAGTCATGGGTGCGGCTAAAAATGTCAGACCCCCTTGACAACAGTTCAACAACAGTTTTGACACATTAAATATCTACAATCGGTGTCATGTTCCAGTCCAGCTGGATCATTAAGGGACCAAAGCCACAGCCACAGCCACACCCGGTGGTACACACAATTTCCCAGTAGCCTATAAAAGACTCAGTGCATGATGGTAAAGGTTTTAAGACAGACAAAGGAGAATTTACTATGGAGAAAAATGGGAGAAATTTCTCTGAGGATTCAGGATTGCTAAATCAGCACAGCACCAGAGAACACAAATTTACAGGTCAGCTGGACAAAACAGACACAGATATACTTTAATATATATTTATAGCACTGCAGGGAACATATTAGCTAAAGAAAAAACTAAATCAACATGTATCAAAATTTTGTGGATTTTATTTTAAAATCTCTATTATATAAATGACTATTTCAGATCATTTACAGCCTACGGGAAAGGTGCAGATCACTGGAGACATTTTTCAGTTCACTCTTGATGTGAGTGAATTTTCTCCAGAGGATGTCATCATTACATCCTCCAACAACCTAATAGAGGTGCATGCAGAGAAGGTGAGCCCTGCAGTCAGGCTGGTGTAAAATCAGATGTAATCTGTGACAGTAACTTAACTGATGGCCTGAGTTAGTGAATCATTGACAAGTTCTATTATTCATTTATTTAAATGAAATTAAAGCAATGCACTGGCTTTAGTTGTTTGATTGTGTGTTAACTTTTAGAACTGTATTTGTCTTCTTTTGTTGTGAAACAATACACTTTTGATTCAGGACCTGAAATTTGGATTTATATCTTTTGCTGTCTCTATGGTGTTTTCTTTGAATTTGATGGCTTGATGGTTTCTTTGATGGTTTAACTTTCTGCTTTGTTCTGTTCTCATAACCTCTGTTTTTGCCGTGCAGCTGGGTGAAGATGGCACAGTCACAAATACTTTTTCCCACCAGTGCAAACTGCCATCTGATGTGGACCCCATATCTGTGAGCACGTCCATGGCGAGCGGTGGGCTCCTGACTGTCAGGGCTCACAGAGTGTGTTAGTGTATAATTTCTGTGCATTTCAATTAAAACACATCAAGCCTCGTTTTATTTGAACTGTCTTCTTTGCTCCGTTGTATTTTTTTACCTGTTGTAACCTCAACATTAACTGACTTACAAATAGAGTTCGATGGAGTTTAGCGACCTCAAGTGTCCGGGGGAAGGACTGGGGGAAAGTTTTTTTTTTAGAATGTAACATTTATTTTCAAATGGGAAGGAAACATACGGAGACATACAGTTGTTAAAATAAATGCAAATAAGAGTAAGTAACTTTATCATATTAAAAAATATCAACTGTAAAATATCCAACGAAAAACTACGTTGAATTATTTCATCTACAACGGAATAAAGCAAATAAAAGAAGTAAAGAGTATTTACGAGTAAACCTGAAGGCAACACCACAATTTGAGGGAAGTGACGACATAGGTTGTCAAGGGACGCTTTAGTTTACGGAAGTTTTTGCATTTTGCCGACAGCGGTTGTTATAATTTATATTTATGTGTTTTTGTGATTGGTGTGGATGCTTTAAATGTTTTATTACTGCAGTTCAAGCCTGTAACAAGACAACGTTTAAAAAAATATCCTCTGGCCCAGACGGGAACCGACTTTTCGCCTTTTTAAGCGACATACCCGAGCTCTGTGTGATGCTGTAGCTTTGTAACCGACATGGCAAAGGTTCCTCCCCCAGGATCAGTCGTAGTCGCAGACTGGCATCGATATAAAGACAGTAAAGAGTATTTCAGCAAAATTCTCCACAAGAAGAGACGGAGGAACTTTGGTAATGTCAGCTAAATCGATATGTTTCCAAATTACAACAGTTTTGTCTTTTTTTTCTCCCCCAGGGGACCTTACGCACTCATATGTAAAGAAAAAAAGTATAAGTATTCAGAAATACCACAAATTCTTGCAGCTGATTTATTGTGACTGAGACAACTTGAAGTGCAGCCACTCATCAGACAAATGCAAAAACGTTTTTAGGCAGCATCTGTGTTTCACTGGAAATCAGCCATAAAAAGTAGCTAGCGAATAAATGTGCATTTATTTCAAACCTCAACATTATAAGGGTTTTTATGAAGTACAAACTCCCTGTTTGTTGTTGTTTGTGGAGGATAAAACCCCGGAATAATTTATAAATAGATTAAAGCAACCCACGAGGCTGTAAAATATTGGATTAAAACATATTGGGGACGATATTTTTAGCTGCACCATTTCTCGGTGAACAATCAGCTGCGGCAAATGGTTTTATGCATACATTGCTAAGTAGGCACCAGTGTGACAGAGTGAAATATGAACCATGGACAGTATGGGTACCTACTAGGAAAGAGACAGCCACAAGCCTTAAGGTGGGACTGGGATCACATCAGGGAAAGTCTCTGGGGCCCCTTCTTGTTTGCAGTTGTGATGGACAGACTGAGTCTCTGTGGATTATGATGTTTGCAGATTACAAGATACACTTGGGGTGTGCTAAGAAGACATGGCAGCATTTTAAATCATGGATTTATGACACGCAAGGAGATAAACAGGGGAGAGAAGGATGCCATAGTGGCATCTTTAGTTTAGTTTACTAAGATCTCCATTAGCTGCAGCATTGCTATTCTTCCTGGGGTCACTTGTGATAGAAATGCCAAAATCTGGCCACAAGTAGCACAAGTAGTCGGGGACATGCTCCACCCTCTGGTTTTGTTTGAAAGTTCTTCTTGATGTCCAGAGATGACCAAAAGTGCTGGACTTTCCTCCACGGTCACTCACTAAATGTTAATGGGGTGCTTTTAAAGACAAATTCTATTAACCTATATCCTATTCTATTATCCTGACTCAGGTGTGCAATTTCTTTCAGTGGTCCTTTTTAAAATGTGTATTTCAGGCCTTTTGGAGTCTCCAGTGATGCCCCCACATGTAGCTGTGGACACAGTTCATTATAAGATCTTCATCTCTGGTAAGAGCGGAGTTGGGAAAACTGCTATTGCTGCACGTCTTGCAGGCATGAATATTCCCAGCATGCACCATGAAACCACAGGTAAGCCATTCACACTGGTGTAAAAACACAGATTTTTAACTAGATTATGTAGAACTAAGTGAGCCTGTTTATAAAAGTAGTTTACGTTTCAAAAAGTTAAGAGGCTGACAATGTCACTAATATTCTTTGTCATCTTTTGTTTCTTAAGGCATTGAGACAACAGTGGTGTATTGGCCAGTGAAGTTAAAAGAAAGCAGCAGAGTGCTTTTCTTCCGTTTTCAGCTGTGGGACTGTGGAGAGAACGCCTTACGCAGATTTGACCATTTGCTTCCAGTATGAATGAGATAAAGCAAAGACTTAAACAATTATTCTAGATGTGGAAAACAAACAAACAGATTTCTGTGTTTTGTCTGATCTCCTTTCTGTCTCTCTTCCAGTCCTGCAAGGAGCAAGTGGATGCGGTCCTCTTACTATTCTCCTTCACAGACAGGACATCATTCGATGATCTGCCAAATCAGCTCGCCAAATGGTCCGAGCCATCTGTCAGGCGTGTTGTGAAAATGGTGGTTGGCACCAAGTATCCTTTTATCTTCCTTACAAATAGTTGGAAACGCCAATCAGAAGTAATCATCCACTTTTCTATGGGATCATCTGTGGTTCTACGAGACCAGGAGGCACAACTTTGAAGTGCCAAACCCCCCCCCCCCCCCAAAACAAAACAAAAAAAAAAACTAAGACAAGTCTGTGGCACAAACACACTCATTACATAAACATATTAATGTACAACCCATACAACCCTTAATGTTTCCTTCAGATTCGACCTTTTCATGCACTGTGATGTGGCAGAGCGAGATATAAGGGACTTCCAGGAGACATGGGGTATCCCGGTACTGCGTACAGGCGGGGAGGTCACAGATGGGCTAGGCGACGTAGCCTCACTCCTCAACTGCCTTGCAGAAAACCTGTGGCATCAGGACTGCGTTACAGCTGGCTCAGCCAGCCACCATTCGCAGGAGACAGTGACTCTGCTTTAAAAATGAACGTTGTTTTAAACAGCCTGGACTGAACCAGAGATGAGGGTGCTCACCTCTGAATGGGGCTCATGTTGAGATGATGATACTACATTACTTATATTACTTGGCTCCAAATTATGTATTCTATTAAAAAAAAAACACAAACAAAAAAAAAAAAAAAACCCCAGTAATACTTAAAAATAAAATACAATACAAAAAAAAATCTGAAAATTAAGTTTTGGATTATTAATATCACCTCAAAACATCTTTTGGTGAGAGGATATAAAATGCCACTATGGCATGGTGAGCATATTAAATATTTTGTCCGATTGTCATGGTACACACTTGTACTCCAGAAAGTGAATTAGAAATCATTTTATTATTAATTAAAGTTAACCGCACACTGCTTAAAAATTAATTGGTATTTTAAAGCAAGTCAGAAACAACAAAAACGTCTGTAGCGATGATCTAGCTCATCGTGAGGTTAGTGGACATTTGAACACAAAGCGCACCGAGTGCATCTTCACCAAGAACAGTGCAAAGCGTAGACTGAACCACTGATGAACCTTAAAAAGTGAACAAGTTAACGTTGTTTCAGTTGTCAGTTACATGGAGCCAAGTTTCGTCTTTAAAGTTTAAAGCTGCTAAAAGGTCAGTGTCTCGATGACAGCGCCTTCATCCATGCCTCTTTCTCCGACCTGTAATTTAAAAGAAGGCCATCAGATGGTGAGGGGGACTCCAACAGTTACAGATTGTATCCACTCTTGCCTTGTGTCTGTAGCGATTATCATTGCAGTCGGATGTCCAGTTTGAGTTTTAGAGAGATGTAGCAGGAAGGAGCATGAGGGCAGACCCAGGACTTCAGTCTTCACAGGCTGAACGCTCACGTGTTCTGGGAATTGAGCATGGTCCATTACTTTAAAGCGCTCATCTCTGAAAGGGATGGGAAGTAAGATTAGGAGCACATTTTCAATGTGGATCATAAGATCCTATTTTTCGTTGACTTGCACCAGCTTGGACTGTACAGAGACTAAAAAGTTTGATTGCTAGGATTGCTTGTCAAATACTTTTTCATAGAGACGATCAAAAGGTCATTGAAGAGGTGGAGGTAGACGCCAACGAATGACATTCTTAATTTATAAGTGCTCTCCTTGGTCAGCTGTTTCAGGGCTCCGTGGTGCACCAGGAAACGCTTGCTTGTGACCAGAGGAACTGACTGGATGGATGAAGAAGACGGACTCTGTTACTGCTGCAGGTTAAAGAAGACCACTATGTAGTCTATTAAAAACATTTGTGTCATCACCTTAACTTTTCCAAAATCCAGCAGCATTTCGAGGCAGACCAGCTCCTCAATCTGTTTCATTTTTCGGACCCCCTTGTCACACTCTGTCACTATCTGGGGTCAGAGTAGTGCAGTTGTAAAAGAATTAGGCAGATTTTTCACTTAAATAAAAAAAGCTGTCAATACTGAAGTGCAGAAATTCTGTTGCAAGTAAACATTGCATTCAGATTGGCAAGCATAACATTTTTTTTTTTTTAAACAAGATCAAGTATAAAGTAGCAGAAAATGGAAAGTGAATCATTTTCTCTCGCATGTCTTGGCATGAAAGTACAGATCTGAAAAGCATTACCTCATGAATGGCGTCTATTGCTTTTTTAAGGTTTGAAACTGAGTCAGAGTCTGGCTCAGTCAGTTTTAGGATGCTCTGAAATGAAAGAAAATGGAAACCTTAGCTAATGGAGCAAAAATCTGTTTAACAGTTCAAATCTCATCAGACGTTTACCTCCAACAGAAGCTTAATGCGAGTAATTCTCTGGAAGGGAAGGACGAGGAAGGACTTGAGGGTCTTTCTTTGACACACCGGGTCACTCTCGAGTTTCTTCAGGGTATACAGAAAAATTCTGTTGTGCTGCCTTGAAAAGGGAACATTTAACAGAGTTTGCATTGCGAGGTGTTGAGAATGCATTTGTATTCTGAAATACAGAGTACACTTACAGCTTTTCATTCATAAGGGCTTCTTGGTACATCATATTCGTCACATACGGCACATAGAGAGTCTGGAAATGTTTGCAGTGCTGGAGGATGACGTCGCCAACCTGAGAGATCAACACGTTCTCTCCCAGTCGGCTTTCCAAATCCGTAAGAAACCTAAAAAGACCCCAGGAGCCCAACTAAGCTAAAACATCAGAACAACCTGCCCATATATACAACAAGGTGCTACGTGTGGAGCTCTCACTTTTCACTGGCCACCATCACGTGTTGAATTTTGGAAAACAAGATGTGATGTTCTGTTTGAGACAGAGTCTGCTTGAGTTCCTGTGACTTATAAAAGTGATTTACGGCCACGCCGAGGCTCCTTAGGTAAGATGCTTCTGAGCCGATGAGCTCGAACATGGTCTTTAGAGGAAGAAAAGGAGGAGGTGGGGGGTTATTGGCAGTCAAACAAAATTTAGACAGCTTTATCTACAACGAAGGTAATAGTGTTTCAAAATACCATGTCAACAAATTCCATAAAAACCAGAAAGAGCAGCTCCTGTTGCCATACAATTAAATCCTGATGTCAGCAGAATATTTTTAAGCACTCAAATGAACTGAAAGAAATTACCTAAAAATCCAAAATATACCTATAAAAGGACCTCTTTTTGCAGTTCCCCTCATTTTAATTTCCTGGTAATAGTTCTTAACCATTGCTGTGGATTAATTGAGCTCACTCTGGTTTTCCAGTTTGAGCGGCCTGTTTAAGGTCACTGCAGAGCATCTCAATCTGCTTTAAGCCCAGACTTTGACTACGCCGATTCAAACCTTTATTTGATGCTTCTTTCTTTCTAACCTAAGTACACTTGAGCTTCAGGACATGAACTGATGGCTGGACATTCTCCTTCAGGATTTTCTGGAAGTCTTTAGAATTCATTTAGATTTTGGAATTATTCCAGAAGATACCTGAATTAAAAAGTTCAGCTTTTGTCTCAGAGAATATTTTCCCTCATCAAAATGTTTTTGGCAAATGTGAGATGAGCCTTTGTGTTTTCTGGGGGGTCAGCAGTGGGGGTTTTTTTGCCTTGGAATTCTTTCATGGATGTCATTTTTGCCCATTCTTTCTTATTGCTGAATCATGAACATTGACCTTTAAGGAGACAATTGAAACCTGCAGTTCTTTAGATGTTATGGGTTCTTTTGTGGCCTCTTAGATGAGTTGAAGCGCTCTTGGAGTAATTTTGGAAGGTTGACCACTTCTGGTAGGTTCACCACTGCTCCAAGTTTTTACCATATATGGATATTGGCTCACTCTGTGATTTGCTGGAGTCCCAAAGCCCTTAGAAGTGGCTTTGTAATCCATTCCAGATGTCTTTTTTTTAGTTTGTGGCCTGACATGCTGCTTTTTGAGATCTTTCATCTTATTTCACTATAAATCAGTTTTTAAGTAATTTCTTGATTCGTCAGGTCTGGCAGTAATAAAGTCTATGGTGTGGCTAGTGAAACTGAATTAAGGTTTCCACAAAAAGGGAGGTGAACACAATTCATGATTTCACAAATGGAATTACTTAATTAGTTTTTTACAGGACTGTACATTTGCAGTCAAACATACGCTATACAGGTAAAGACTGAAATGTTGCGATCAAACAAACTTGATGCAGGCATATTTAACTTTATTAAAGATCCTAAGAGCAATATGAACACTTATGCTCTGCTTCATGAGTGTGATTATAATGTACCTTCCAGTTTAGTTAAATTGCATGCAACATCTCTAATACATGAAACATGTTTTTTTTTTTTACATTTTTGCACACCTCTTGAAGGCGAATCTCTCTGGCTGTCAAGCTGCTGAGTAGACCAGATGCCTTCACCTCATCCAGGTCTTGCCAGAGTGTACTTGGAGTCACCCTAATAGGCTGAGATCGAGGAGTTGCATGACGAGCGCTTCGCTGAGGGCTTTCAGCACGAGTCACCGGTGTCTGCAGGCTTTGCAGATACTTGGGAGTTATCAGTTCAGACAACAAACCGTCTTTGAGTCTGTGGAGATCATCTTTCATTGTCTGCAGACAGTAATCCTGATACAGTGGGACTGCAGAGCAGAATGAGAAAGACAAAAAAAACACCTTTACAAAAATTACACTTTAAAATTTAAATGTGATGATGATACCTTAAGAAGAAGGTTAAACTTACAAATATGAATGTACTTTGACTGGAATCGTTCACTCTGCAATTCCTCCCCAATCACATTCTCTTCTCTGGATTTATTAAGAAGGCCACATGCAGTTAGCTATAAAATATTTTTGCCAAAGTTAAGAGATCCTCACCTCATCTTACCCTTCTTTGCTTTTATCCGGATCACATTGTGCGGACGAGCTTGAGTTATCTTCCTGAAGTCCAGGTGGCAAGAAGATTTTCAATTTGGGTGCTGCCAAATGATTGTTTTTCAAATCCCATGTGCGCCTTAAAGCCACCAATCTGAGAGCTGGAGATATGCCTGAGAGAAAACTGTGACAGGATAAAAGATTTTATAGTTCTGGATAAAAAGGCTCACCTGTTTTGTACTCATTTTAGATTAAAGAAAATCTCATATGTGGGGCCAGTTCCCCCATTGCGTCAATTTGACTTAAAATGATGAAAACTTGAAAACTTTGAACAGGAAACTAATTTTGACTCTATACTTCACTACACTGCATTTGAAATTGAGATGCATTTAGTCATAATGAAGCAGTTTATAGCCATAAGTCTTTTAAAAACCATTGGCATCTTTCAGGGGCTGAGGTCCTTACCTGCAATTCTCAGGCTTGTTTAAAGACCCGCTGCCTCCATCAAGGCCTCCAGTGTGCTCTGCCCTGCTGTTTTCCAGAGAAAAGCCCTGACAGAGCATCTCTCTCCCCTCTGTGGTTGGTGACTGAGACATTATTTACTCAGTAGATGACTTCTAAACTAGTGTATGTTTGTAATGGGTTTTCTCACTGTGGGCGTCAGCTGTAGTCTGCAATTGATCTTTTACTAAACCCTGTCCAAAGTGGATGTGGATGGATCCTTCCTGTGTCCCACAGCCAATCAGACACAGTTTGAGTTACCAGCAGTCTGAGCGTTTAGCAGCAATCAAAAAACAAACTAGAAGCAGGTGTGTTTCTTTACATGCTCCTTCAGGGTTTTACAATCTATGGAGGCTTGTTTCTGCCACAATTAAAAAAAACAAAACAAAACAAAAAAACAACAACACAGCTGTAAGTCAAAGTTTGAGGTTATTATCTCAAAATTTTAATGTAACTAAAAGTGTCACATTATTTTCTTAGAAGTCTGAGTCAGTAGGTTAAACTTATGGATGTCAAAAGATCTTTTTTTCCCCCAGTGGTGCAGACAAGCTTCCATACCCAAGAGCAGTGGGCTATTTTTTTTCACTTTTTAGATTAGTCCAACTCATGGCAACATCATTATTTTGATACCACATATCCTTTAAGATGTCCATTTTAAAAAGTGGTTTATTTAAGATTATGGAGAATATTTTTTAAAAGCAAGATATGGAAACTCGTACTTTCTATACTTGGCATGTGTTTGAAAAAAAAAAAAAAAAGACTTAAAACTCACACACGTCTTTACAAATACTAGTTTCATTTTATTTGCAATTTAAAATTCCATACAAGATAAAAGTAAATAATTCAATCTGCCTGAACATTGTGGATAATGTACATGACTCAAATAAAGCCATTAAAAGTCCCGATAGATGACATACTGATGAAACGTCTGACATTTTTTTTTTTTTTTTTTTTAGAAACCGATTATAAAATAAAATATGGATGTTTGAACACATGATCAAACACTACGAAGAACTTACACAAAATAAAAGACTTCCTGAACGGGAGCTACAAACAGATTTGTAATCTAGACATGGCAAAGCGCTGAAAAAAGTGGATACATACAGTACAAGATACCTTCGGTAAATAACATACTGAATCAATCAATCCCATTTATGATCGTACTTCGGCAAACCCACTCGTTATTTTATAGTGATGATAACATTGACATGTTGGGTTTCCCTTGTCAATGGAAATTGTAAACTTGATCAAAAATGATCAACCCTTCTTAACTGCAAAAGTTCTTCCAACATTGGGTTGTTGCATTAGGTTTTATTCAAAAAAGGAAAAGAAAACCATTAAAATATCCACATTTGTGCTGAACAATCTCAAGCTCACCAAACAAAAGTTACTGTGGTATGAGTAGCGGGTAATGCTACTCCACTCTGAGATTGTTTTGTTTTATTGACGATTAACAAATTAGACAAGAGTAGTTGTATGATATGTCAAAGAGGGGGAATTACAATAATGTTTAATGGTTCAGTAATCAATAACGGGCATTTAATAATATATCAATGCTGAACGATGAAACGAGAAGAAAATCATTCTATGTTACCAAATCTCTAAAAACCAATCAAGTGGGTGAGGACCCAAAACATCTGCATGCAAACACACCTCACATTTCTTTTTAGCCAGAAAAGTATCAGCAGTTGTCCTGTTTCTTCTCGGATAGTCTGTACGACAAACCAAGAGACAGCATTTCCCTGTTTCTTTTACGTGGTCCCTGCTAAAAATGGGGACTGAGACATCTGGATTGGTAACAAGGTTCCAAATAAGACAGATGCTAATTTGGGAGGCCAGGGACTCACGTGATTGGTTTTGAGTCTAGGTGGGCACAGTGATACTGCGGGCTAGAAGTGCCAGCAGAGCTAGCTCCACAACCCCATGGGCTTGTTCCAGTGCCTCTGCAGCCTCCCTGGCAGAAAAGCCTGCTGCCTGGATTCTCTGGATGTGCTCGGCTGGAAACTGTTCTATAAAGGGATGTAGAGGAGGGAGAGGAGAGGCTGGAGATGAAGGCTGGGGAGTCTGAGCCAGAGGAGGAACTGATGAGGACAAGTTGCTTGAAACTTCCTCCGGTGAGCCCGCTGCCATTGACATAGGGCTGAGTAAAGTGTGCTCAGTTTGGAGGCCTAGGTTGTCTGGGGTATTGGTGCCAGAGGCTTGTCCATCTGCGACCCCTCTCCCATGCTGCCCCTCAGGAGGCTCCCTGAACTCCAGATCCTCAGGGGGATCAAGTGGAACCTCTGGCTCAGACTGAGAAAAGCTGATGTTACTCGCCTCATCTTGCCGACATCTGTCTGCCCTCCTCTCCTCATAGCTATGTGGACACTCTAGTGGTCCTTGTCCAATCACAGCCTCTACTGTATCACCGCCCAGATGTTCATCCTGGCCAGAGTGGTGGGGCGCAAGACACTTAGATGGTTCCCCATCAGACACAGCAGCAGCATAGTTGGCTTTGGCATCGCTTGGTTCTGCACCGGGTGTAATGGCAGTAGAGGGGGTAAGCTGGGTATTTTCGGGGATTGAGGTGCACGGTTCGGGGGACATGTTGTCTGTGTCCTGCCTGAATGGATTTGAAGGAGAGCAGGAGGTGCTGCGATTTTGTGACTGAGCACAGTTGTTGGATACCAGCAGCTCATGGAGCTCCCTAAGGGCAGATGCCAACGAGGGGATGCTTTCAGAGCTGGAGCAGTGCTCTCCATCAGGCTGATCCCTCTCAGAGCACACCATACTGTCAGAAGCAGTGGGAGACTTCATTTCAATTGAGTCAGGTTCCCTGGGAGCACCTGGACCGACTTCCGTTGTAACAGCAGTATCACACTCTGTCACCTCCTGCTCCATGGGCTGAATGGGGGAAAGTTCCTCTGAATGGGGAAGCATGGAGCTGTTCTCCACCTCATCTGATTCAGCATCCCCCTTTATGGCTCCAGGCTGTAGCTCTCCCCCTGGATCCTGGGATACGTAATTCATGTCTGCAGGAGGGGTACACGAACGCACAACATCTGTTGAGGGACTGCTTAGAGGGGGCACCACTGAGTTGCTATGGAGAGGCAAAGGGTCAGGGTGGATATGGTGAGGTATAGAAGCTCCATCCTCTGCTGGGGATGAAGGCTGAGGAAGCTCCTGGAAGCCAGGTCGATCCTGGCACTGCCCTGGTGCTAAGGTCTGCTGCATGGCGGCAGGGGCAGACTGAGAGCGATCCAGGGTTGGGTTCTGGGGTTGATCAGAGGAGAGGCTTTGGGAAGGGGAGGTGGCTGACGACGTTTGGCCTAAGGTTTTGGGTAATGAAAATGGTTGGGGCTGCGGTGAGGTAGTTTGTCCATCTGCAGTGTCTATCACAAGAGAAAATATGCCTAGGAATTAAACTGTGAACCCCAGTGTGAGACAGTAACTATGTCAATTTAATAGCTTTAGAACCAAACACAAATACATATTCTCTCACCCAAATTCTTCAATGCATTCTATACTAACATACTTTATTCATTATTCATTAATATTAATTATAATGAATTTCCTATTCCAATTCAATCAAATATAAATAATCACAAGAAATGCATCAGTAAATAACAACAAAGGTACAACACTGATTACCTGACCCAGCAGCAAAATAACAGCAAAATAAAAGAAACAAATAGCAATGGACTTAGCACTGGCAATGGACTTGTGAATTTTGCAGTACCTGGTTGGTAGGGCCCTCTCCAGCTGTCTCCAAATGCATCAGTGCTGTCCTGCTCAGGGGTTAGGGCACACACCACACACATCATGCAAAGGGACGGAGAAAGTTAGCAGTCACACACAGGGCATGCACCAAACTATCGGCCTTTTCACACACACAGATGTGAAAAGTGTCATCCAAAAATAATAAATAAATAAATCTAAAAATTCTCAGGTCTAGGTCCTGACAAAGAGGTTGCAGCGTACATCCCCATAACTAAACGTCAGGGGAGCTCAATTCAAAGGGTTGTTCAGCAGTTAAAACTGTGGGCTGATTAAACTGTCTCTCCTGACTCTAGTCCATTAACAACCTCCAGTCATTGCTGGGCATCACTGGAAACAACAACAAAGACTTAATGGGGTTCTTGCACAAATAATAATGTGAGTATTAAAGGGAAACTGAAGAGTCCTGTATGGGTGGAAAAGCACCACTTTCCACTGACAGTGTATCTGTGTTGGTAACTTTCTAAAGTAGGAGTGAGCGATGTCAAAAAATGACATAATTCCAATAAATTAAACTCTTATTTTTCAATATTTTCTTTAAAAAAACCTGTTTATACATTAGAAAAGTTGCTGGACAAGAAATGTTGTCATGTAATAATCCACTAACTTACAACACTCACAACACCCTAAAGGAGAAACTTCACTATAATGATGCCAAAGTATTTATTTGGTGCTGGAAGAGCTAATGACGAACAGTTTAACCCTTTATCACACAACTATCATGTCACCTGGACTACTGTGAAATCATAAAACAATTCTCATCTTTCAGGAACCATTTAAATTTTCTCTCTAGCTCAACACAGTTAAGGAGTTACCATACTGTAATGTCTTCATCTAGATAGAGCCGATTTTTCTCTCTGTGTTCAGACAGACCTACCTTGTGAATGCTTTGTGCTACTGTGATACACCAAATCAATCTTTAAAGCTCATATTCTCTTCTTTCCAAAACCCTTTGAATGTTGTGTCTAGCTCAAACAGTAAGAGAATTATGGTAATTTAAAAGAATGCTTGTAAACGAGTCTGTGACTAGACCGATGGCAAAAATAAAACGTTTGAAGCATTAAAGTGGTTGACAAACTCACACTGTCCACAAAGTGAGACGGCAGGGGACCGACAAGCTGCCATTAACCATAACTGATGTTTCCCATGCTAACATTTTGTCATAGTGAAGTTAAGTTTTTTTTCTTATATGTATATTAAATAGATTTTATTTAACAATTAGAGGACTCTTTAAATATTTAGTTAGATATAGATGTTGTCGGAGATTTTAAACAATAACGAGACGATAAGGCAACATTTAATCCTGTTTATGAATCTATTATTTCCTGGTCTGCCATAGATTCTGGTTCGTATAAATCCCCACCTACGTTTCTGTTGGCACAACATGTTTTTTTCCATTTGTCTGCGTAGGAGGTTTCAAGTTCTGCTCTCACACTCTTCAGATCCATCTGCACTGGAGTCTACATCATAATCAGACAAATTTTAGTTGTCCTATATGAACTCACTATAATGAAACAGTTTTGAGGAAGCACTTTCAGGGACATGATTCGCTAAAACCTAATCTGAAGAGGTACTTTTAGATCACAATACACCTGGTATGGACAGTAAGGATGGTGAACTTTATAAATGGTAAATATATGTATATATAGTTTAAATCATTTTGTTTCATTCGTCAGTTTGTTTTGTTTTAAGCCTAAAAAGCTTATTTCTGTTTTAAATGTGCTCTCATTTGCCTGACTGCCTCCTGTTATTTTATACTAAGGTACATTTAACTTGCTGAGGTGATGACATGAAGTGATCATGTGACTGCATAAATGGAGTTGAGAGTAAGAAGCTTTAAGTGGCACATGCAAATGTAGTTCCAACTGAGCTGGAAAAAAGCTCAATGAGAAACAGCCTGAAGTGCACACATAAACGGCTTCTTACCGCTTTCCTGTATGGACCTCTGAAGCGCCTCTGCCAGTTCTCTGTCAGCCAGCTCCTCTGGGCGGGCATCTTCACGCCCCTCTGTGCCGTACGCTAGCCGGGCACACTCTGGCAGCTCCGCCTCAGACAGAAAGCGAGTTTCTGTGCCTGTAGTGCCGATCAGGAGGACGCTCTTCTTCAAGTCGATCGAACACTGCAAGAAAAACAGAAATGTATAATCCTAAGCTTTTCTAAAGTTTCCAGTGTTAATGTTGTTGACTAATCATTTTGGTCAGCGATATTTCTTTTCTGAAAAAAATAAGAAGATAACTAAATAAGAACTGGTGCACGAGGGCAAAAACTCCCATGCGCCCGTTTCTCATGAAAACACCACTGCTCAGATAAAAGGAGCTCACACCTGGTGTCTCTTCAACATATCCAGGCCAAGCAGCATATCCATAGGCTGGTCTTCCAAAATGGAGAAAGAACAAGGAAGGAAGTCTCCCTCTATCTGGACCTGAGCTGGATTATGAGGAACAAAAAAAGGAAGAAGAAGAAAAAAAAAAAAAAAGAATCAATACACTGAAAACGTGATGCAGAGAGTTAAATTTGGATGTATTAGAAGGCATAGCAAGATAGTTAGGCAAACACGTGTGACTGTTCTGCATAAAAAGTAAAATTGTTCATAGTAGAAACACTCTTGACACAAACCCAAATGAACTCTGCCAATGATCTTCTGGGTGCCCACTCCTTTGGCGATCCCGGCCCAGCGTCTGTCCACCAGTCGCATAATGTTGCAGCGCTCTGCGCATGCTTGGCTCATGATGGTCATCTGGGCTCCTAAAAGTGGGGGAAAAAAATCAGTGAAAACTAAAACCAAAATGTGTTTAAAGATACCTCATATGTAAACCACAACTACACACCTGTATTTGTCAGCCTATATTGCATGGGTACAATCATATTTTCCACACCTAAATCTATCCACACCTATAAAGACCTGAAAGCTGCTATAACAGTCCTGTCTCCACCCGACAAGACTGCTACCCAGCCTGGGTGAGGAATCTCTACAGCAGCACCACAAGACACTTATTTAATGACTGTGAGAAACAAACAGAATCCCACACACTCTGATAAGTATTAGGCTGGTATTTTGTTTGTTTTCATACAGTCCTGCCTCGAGCCTCCGCCTTTAAGTGGCACATCTCCCTCTGATGCCACAGACAGCAAGGCGTTTGGGGTATTAAAAAGCCTCACCCTCAGACTATGGAGCAAGATTGACGACACTTTAAAACCAGTAGGATATCATTAAGCCTGTTAAAGAATTTATATTTTCTAACTGATGCCTGAAAAACCACCCCCCCAAAATAATGTGATTTATTCCTTTCAAAGAGAGCAAATTTAAATCATTTGGCTTTTTTTTTTTTCACATTGGAGAAAAATAAAAACAAAAATCTTTTAATTTTTTTTAAATGTAATTTTATTGTGCAGCCCCACTACTGTTCGTATCAGGATTTAATGTTCATTACCTGAGTCAACAAAAGCTTTCACAGGGTGGCCATTGACTTTGCAGTTAATGTACAGCATAACCACCTGTCCAAAGCTTTCTGGGGCCTCCTCCATTGCTATGGTCATGTTTTCTTCCACATTGTGCTGCCTAAAATAAATTCAACAGTAAGTGTAAAAGAAAAATCATAAATATTAAACCAAAACACGTAAGTGGCAGATGAAAGTGAAGCTGTGCCTCATAGGATGAGGATTACTATGTGTTGTGAATGTCTCTAAGTGATTAACGTTGAAAGCTTTCAGGTCTTTTCCTACCTGATGTCCTCTTCAATCTTTGCTTGGGCTTCCAAATCAAAAGGATCAGCGGTCAAAAGTCTGATTCTCTCCTGCTCCCTCTTGGCTCGATCCTGCTGTTGCTCCTGCAGCACTTTGGTGAAACGCTCTAAGGAAACACAATTATGCTAACATGGCCGATTCATTGTAAATTAAAAAACGACAAGCACACCCATTACTCTGTTTTAGTTCACCTAAGTCTCCGCTCAGCAGGGCCTCAGCGAGCGGTGGGTTTCTCTCCTTGAGGAGCGATAGCTCGTGTGGATTCGATAAAAGCATCTGCTGAAGTAAGGCGGGGTCGTCCAGCCCCTGAGGAGAGGACCCACGAAAGGCCATTGGCGTGGAAGGCTGTGCGGCACGCTGCGGTGGAGCCTGTTGCTGTGGTCGTACGGCACCACGTTGATTGGCTGAAGAAGAGGTGCCTGGGACTGTGATGGAACGAAAGTCAATACGGGGCAGACCTAAATAACAGAAAGGGTAAAGGGTAGAAGATTAGTGTACTGCATAACGACATTATTATTATGTCACGTCTCTCGTAACTCATTCAACAACAATAAGATTCAGATTAAACATTTCCCTGATTAAAATACATACAGAAACAACATGTTTTTTAGTTTTCATGTGTATTACCTGGGAAGGCGGGCTGAGCCGCTGGTGGCCTTCTGTCAGCTTGCCGGAGAACCACCACGTCTCCATCCTTTACACCGTATGTCCCCAAGGCACGAGTGAGGTCTTTTAGGGGCTGTTCAACATATGTGATCTGTACAAAAATAAAAAACACTAAATAAGAAGAAATCAACATGCATTTACATTTTATTTGACGCAGAAATGGGCGGACACTGGTCATACTTGAATAATGTGTAAAGATTTCTATTGATTCTTATCTGTTTCAATAGTTTATTTTTCTTTATTTTTTTGTTTGTTTGTTTTTTTTCCTAGTGCATGCCCATGCTACAATATTGTTTGGCCTGTCTGTTCTGTTGATAAATTGATATACTCAATTAATTAAATAGCAGTGGCAGATGTTGATTATAGTAAAAGTAAAAAGTAAGTAAAATATATAGCACATTTCACAGATAAAAATCAGAAAGTGCTTTACAATAAGATCAGACATACAAGTTAAAATTAATTAAAAGCCCGTTTGTATAAAAATGTCTTCAGCTGCTTTTTAAAGGAGTCAGTAGCAGAGTAGTAGAGTCTAGACAGCGTAAAGACAACGGCAGAGAGTTCCACAGCCTAGGTGCCAGTGCCTGAAAAGCCCGATCCCCACGTGTTTTAAACCTAGTACGTGGGACCACCAGTAGCCTCTGACCTGAAGACCTAAGTGCTCGGG
Organism: Neolamprologus brichardi; assembly: GCF_056152115.1. Lineage (NCBI taxonomy): Eukaryota > Metazoa > Chordata > Actinopteri > Cichliformes > Cichlidae > Neolamprologus > Neolamprologus brichardi. The sequence continues at coordinate 19,642,790 of NC_142108.1, forward strand.
ATGAAGCATGAGGTTTCAACAGGTCAGAGACATACTGGGGAGCTTCACCGTGCAGAGCTCTAAAAGTTACAACTAAAATTTTAAAATGAACCCTAAAATTTACAGGCAACCAATGAAGAGAAGCCAAAACTGGAATAATGTGTGACCTCTTGTTTGTACCAGTTAAAAGTCTTGCAGCTGCATTCTGTACAGACTGAAGGCGATCCAGAGCTGATTTGTTGAGACGTAAAAAGACTGTTATAGTGCCAATATGCATCATTTGATCCCACTGTTACGTGGTTTCTTGGTGCGTATAATTACATTTTTGTGGATCTAAATTAGACTCTAGTGTTATGAAAATATAATATAAAAACTGGTAATTTTAGCACGTTGCTAGCTGGTTGCCACATGACGGCACCATAAAGCATGCGTAATTCAAATTTTTCAAATTTCAATTCAAAGTCTTTCTGCTTGACTGACAATGAGTTATCTTAGTACTTAACTGAATCTCAATTCATCAAATTAAAGCCACATTTCCCACGTGACCATCATAGGTTTGCATGACAAACTTTCAGGGGAAATACACACTTCTTAACAGGAATTACATAAAATTTCTAGAACAATTTTTTTGACAAAATGGGGAAAAAAGTTTCAATGGATGAAGTTTGGAATTTTCTTCTATTATGGTAGTATGGCTCTATGAGTAAAGCTCAAAACAAATGATGTATGTTTGAAGTCCCTAAAATATTTTGGAGAATGTCAAAACCACACTTTTGCAGGTACTGATATTTTATTTTCAACTCCTCATATAGAAATCACATAAACCCTCCAAATCAGATAAACAGCCACAGATACTATTTTTATTACTACTGCCACTTTTATTTAGCCTGGAAATTCCACTGAAATCTAATCTCTTTTAGAATGGAAACCAGACCAAGACAGGGGTTGATTAAATTTTCCAATACCAACCACTAAAGCTTAAATGTGAAAAAACACATTTTCACCCAACTTCAGTGTGATATTCCCCAGACACCACAACATGTTTCTCTTATTTTCTCTTTGTATCCGATGAGCTAACACGGAATGACCCTCTACTCCTCATCCTCACTTTCTGTTTCCAGTTTACCCACAAACACTTTGTGCAGACCAAAGTGTGTAAACGAAATGATATATATATTTGGAAGCCAGCAGAAGAAACTGATTCAGGGCTAAAACAAACACTTATTTTCATTACTATAAATATTATTTCTTAAATGTTATATTATTTTTCACTTTGCATTTAATTGTTTGATCTACAGTCAAGTTTAGAGTCTATTTTTCTTCCAATCTAACATAAACTACGGGTGCATGTGTTTAAAACTTTCTAAATCTGCCAGAATTAAAGACTCTGGCGAGTAGTTTTACTTTTCGCGTTATTACTCTATACCACTGCTGCACTAACTCCATTATCCCCTTTATAGCGTGCTGAAACCAAAAGCTCGTCACGCAGTAAAACATTTGGTAGGTTATCACTTGTTTGGGGTTCTTCCTTCAGCCCAGATAACGTTAGCCTTATATCTCGAGCTACCAGGCGTACAAAAATCACTAACTAACCCTGAATTAAACTTCTCCAACCATTAATTACCCAGACAACTATTAGCTTCCTTAGTTTGCCAGTGTGCTCACTTTTGCTTAGGTTAAGGCCACACACACTTTAGACGTGGGATACATAATTCTGGAAACGTGTCTGTTGTGGATAACAACGCAAGTTTCGTAACACTTCGTCCATCAAAACAGCAAAAGTCCGATTCATCCTAGCAACCCAGCTAGCTAGCTTAGCTGCTAGCTACGTTAGCTCCGTTGCTACATGTAGCATGGGTCTTGCCTGGATTTCCCCTGCTGGGATTCCTGATTCCAGCTCACAAAGTGCTACGAAGTCTCTCAGTTCCAGCTCTGGGGACACATCGAGGGCGAAGGTGGTTTCTGGGCGATCCCTCGGCGCGCAGAAAACGGTGACCAGCATCGCTTTTTTGGGGCAGGATCTGTGGACAAGTCCGCTGCAATAGAATGCGTTTAGTGTGGTGTAGTTTTTCACAGGGAACCCCAGTTAGTTTGTGGATTTCCCCCCTCTTAATTAAGCTGACTTTCTGTAGAAATTGCGTCAAAAGCGAAAGTAGTTACATGAAAAGAGAGTGACTGCTTTGCACTTACTGGTAAGAAGCCTGATGTCACAGTTTCTCTTTTAACAAGAGCCAAACAAGTATTGCAGCTCATTCAACCCGTTTTCCGGCATGTCGCAATACAGAATTTGCGGTCGTGCGTGCTTCTTCTTCTTCTTCTGTCGTTTTAATGGCAGCTTGCATCCGCGGTCGTGAGTAGTCTCTGTATTTTTTTTAAATGAACTTTATTGGACAATCAATGAGTATACAACACACAGACAGATAAAGTATACAGAAGAACAGAACATGAACACACAAAACCAGGGGTAAAAAAAGAATAAACACATATATATTGTTTTGAGAGCCTTTTTGTTGGTGGAGTCTGATATTGATTGTATGTACAATTCCACATCCTTAAGAAAATGACAGAAATATGGTGTTTTATTAGTAAACTTGAGTCCCTGTATTACACTGTCTTACACTTTTATTTTAACTGTGTTGTTTATTTATTGTAAACTGCACTATTTTTTATTTTTAACAAATAAATAACACTTTAAATAACACAATATTTTACCCTGTGATGATAATAATGATAAAGATAATAACAACAACAACAACAACAACAACAACAATAATAATAATAATTATTATTATAACAGTTTCCCATCTGACCTTCTTATTATCTTATTTTTTCTTATAATTTTCTTACTATTATTATTGTCTTTAAGTTTGTGAGTATACGTATTGGAGCAGCAGCAGTCAAAAAGGCACATCAGAGACTCTAATTCCTGAGTTATGAGGAGAAGCTGCTGCCATGTTTTTCCAGCAGCTTCATCAAAAGTGTGTGGTACGCCAGCAACTCAGACGCGAACAGGAAAGCCCTTTGGAGGATCATAAACTCTGCCCAGAAAACAAACAAACTAAAAAAACTTGCCTCTTTGGAAGAGCCTTTCAGCTCTCGCTGCCTCAGCAGAGCAGCCAGGATCATCTAGGACACTTCCCACCCACTAAGATGCTGTCATCAGGTCCACCTCATCATTAACAAAGAGATTTGAAAACAGCTTCAATGTAGCATTGAAGCTGTTTTCAGTCAAGGGAGAACTGACTGACTGATCAGCACGACAACAACACTCACTTTCGCACTACAGACATATGTTCCACATGTACAAATACACCCAAGTGCAGTTACTCAGCTGCTCTATTGTAATGTAGTGTATTATATTGTGTTTCTGTTACATTACATTAAATCAGTAATCTGATCTAATCTCAAGAATGAAAGTGTTCATTTCATTCGTTCAATTCTAAAGCTAGTATCTCAAGCTTCATCAGCAGTTCTGAAGTTTCACTGTTTTGAAAATAAAATGCAATATTATATATGTTAAATTTCTCATTTTTATAGGCTTACCTGTCTCTGACAATAAGACAGAAATAAAAGTGAATACTTATGACACATATGACTAGAATTTGTCCTAAATTTGTTTACACAAACAATGTGCTTAAGGATAATTTAGGTCTACTATATACAGGACACAACTTGTCCTTTATTTCTCTCTATTTTATTTTAAACCATCTGAATGTGCATAGGTCCTGTAGACATTTAAAAATGTTTGTATACTTATCTTTCTCAATCATCATTTAGTATCAACTGGAGGGAAAAAATATGCCAATAAACAGTAAAAAATGTGTACGTGTACATGTAGAACATTATGTGGTTCTCATGGTTGATTTCTTATGTGAACCATATTTTATGGTTGTTTGAGGGTTACATGCAAAGTTGTAAAGAATTTAAGGTTAGTAAAACAGGAAGGAAATAGTTTCAAAACAGGTAAAACGGGGTTAAACCAAAACAACCCCAGTAGTTTCTGGTACTGCATAAACTGTGAAAGGGAAAAATGCATTTAATTTATTTTAAATATGAATATGAATTAATAATGAGTAATAGCCACTGAGTTTCAACACAGTTACTATAGAAGTACTGACAGGAGAAGCAGTGATATGAAACCGGTTATGAGGACTTGCTGTATGAATGGAAGAGTTTTGACTTTTTTTGGATGGAAAGGGAAAAAATGACTGGAGTAAAGTCGGAGTTGCCACGGTAGCGCACAACATTAAATAAATCGCTTCTGTGCAGCGTGCTTTTTATCAAAAGTTCATGCCTTTACTGTGGTGTCAGTTTCCTTCGGGTTTTTTTTTTTTCATTTTGAGTTTTTCTTCTTTGCACACCCACAGTACATAAAAGGCTTTTCTAACCACATCTATCCTGTCCCTAATTCCAGGCAAATGTTGCCTCTATTGCAAGAAAAAAAGAAAAACCACTTGTTCTGCACATTCTGGTGCAGAGGCGTGATTTGCTTGGTGCAACCAAAGGTGTAGAAACTTATATGGGCTGGTTAGATGTGGAACAGCCAATGAAAAGGAGAAAAAGAAAATGGCTTTCATGGCCTTCATTTTTAACCTATGGCTTTCATTGATATTATTATTTTAAATGTGCTCTGTTTTTGTTCAAAGGTACCACATAACCTATAATGTATGAGTGGATGTCCATTAATGTAATTGCTATGTGTTTTCAAAATGGCATATTTGAGCATAGTGATGAATGATTCTGATGTAACTTCAGGTTATCTGCTCTGTATAATGTACTTGCACCTTGTGGGGTGTTGTTCTATTTGATGTTTATCTAAGTCTCAGGTTCTCAGAAGCATAGCTTTTAAGTGGTGCAAGGTAAGGATTTCACATGTAACTCTAATCTGACTTAGTGGTTGCCAAACCTTTTCTGGTATGTACAATTACGAAAGCCCACACCGCACATTGATTATCTTTGAATGTCTTTACTCTAACTATCCTGAAAGTCTAAAACAACTTTTTGTTCCCTCTGTTTCAAGTTACTCACTATGAAGCTCTGATCAGTTCCTCTTTAACGTCCCTTTGTATCTAAAGAAGTTGACAAAGAATCTATTATGTTTCAGGCTTCTGCTGATTGGAAGGAGTCACATATAAGCATCAGTTCCTCGTCATTTTTACACTTCTTTAAACATGTTTGATTTGCTTTAAAGTTTATAACTCTTCACTAATTTTGAAGCCTGTGATTTTTATTTTTGATAACTGAAGCAGTTGTTACTGGAAGCATGTATTGGGAGAGGTGTTGCTGTGATGTTTGCATAGTTTTGCAGGTTCTGAGAGGCATGCTCTCCATTTGACATAAGGCTACATGTGAACTGCTTGTGTTAATGTACGGCAAACCCCTTCCCCATCTCAGTGGTTTACAAACTTTTTTTTTTGCCATAGACAACTGCGGAGGTTATAGACTAAGAAGCTATGATCAGTTCCTGTGATCAGTTACACTATGTCAGCTAAACAAAGCTTTCAGCAATGATTAAAGTACACAAATGAAAACAGAAGACTTTCAAACAAACTTTTTCATAGTGTAGATTAATAGTGTTGTTAATTGATTTTTTAATAGTTTTGTCACTGATGTGCAGAGAGGATAAAACAACACATGTACTGATTTTGATATGTTGGTGTCACAATCACACCAACATGATGAATAAGTGTTTTCAGTTTACAACATTTACAGGCAATCTAGAGCTTTTTACTCATATGTATCTAGATTTTACTCACAGCATTCAAAGTTGAGAATTCTTGATTACTCAAAGATTAATGATAAACTTGTTTTATGTTTCGCTAGCTCATATGTGATCATCTCTGTCTCTGGCTGCAGTGTTAGCTTTACGTTGTCATTTTTGAAAAATGCAACAAAAACTCGCTGTCGTGTCTTCAGAAACAGCATATATCTCACACATGGTTCATCCTATGAGTCAATTCAGTAGAAGGTGTGTTCAAGGGACACTTCATGGCACAGTCCAGTGTACATATTCTCCCTTTGGCCTGCAACGTTGTTTATCTAACCAGGTTATTTCATCATTATTTACTCTGTTTTGGAGATTGAGGCTGCAGAACTGTTTACCTTGAGGCCAAGAAAGGTACACAGCAATGGAACGACTAACTGGCATTTACCTTATGGTATTCAACTGGAAACTTATCTCTTTCTAGAAGTCAGTAATCTGCAAACATGGCTGTGTGAGCGGTTTCTTATGGGAATCATTTCACAGTGCAGATGAAATTATTCATTGACCCATGTCAAGAGTTACAAGAGGCTGGTGTCGCAGACAGGATTTATGATCAGTGGTGTACCCTCATTTGTAATCTTACCTGTCTGAGTGCTTCCTAGAAAGAAAGTCATAGCAATATAAAACTGCTGACAAGGAGAATTTTTTTTTAAATTTCTGAAAAGAGACATTGCTTTTTAAATTTAATTGAGGAGCTGTCATGACACACTAAGGTCAGATATAAAGTTCCACTGGGTTCAGTGCTCAAACCAATTCTTTTTACATTTTACGTTCTTCCCTCGGACAATATCACTCAACATGCATTTTGATTGCTGTGCAGATGATACCCAGCTCCATCTATCCATGCAGCCAGATAACAATTAGTCGAACTGCAGGAATGTCTTAAAGACATAAAGACCTGTATGACTTCTAATTTCCTTCTTCTAAATTCAGATAAAACTGACATAATTGTACTTGGCCCAAAAATCTCAGAATATGACTGCTATTAGGATTTGGTGCTATATAAGTAAAACTGAATTGACTTTTTCAAATTAGTTTTTTGGCATTTTGAGTTCCTTAACACCTCTCTCTCTCTCACTCACTAGATGACTTAATATTGTCGCGAGAGAGCCACATATGTCTTTCCCTTCACTTGTAACCAAGAAAGGAAAGCGATGGGGAAAGCTGGCAGAAGATCTCTGCTTTTTGTTGTTTTCTTCTCCATATGGAAAGGAATATCTGATTTTATGTGTGTAGATAAACACACAAGTTCTTATTTTTTCATTGTATCTTTAATGTCTGTAAGCAGGATGGGCAGACTGTGATCATAAAGGGATAGACAAGGTCAGCAACAACGTTTAGGTAGGCTGCGGTGTTTAAAACATGCTCAGTAAGACAGGATGGATCCATGCTTTCATGTTCACGCCAAGGTCTGTATCAACCATCAGAATGTTGCAGCAGAAATCGAGACTCGTCCAGCAAGCAAGTTTTTCTAATGTGTTTCCACCTTTTTTCCCCCCCAATTCTGGTGAGCCTGAACTGGAGCCTCAGCTTCCTGTTCCTCTTTAACGTCCCTTTGCATCTAAAGAAGTTGAAAAAGAATCTATTATTTTTCAGGCTTCTGCTGATTGGAAGAAGTCACCTATAAACATCAGTTCCTCATCATCTTTTCACATGTTTGATTTGCTTTAAAGTTTATAACTCTTCACTAATTTTGAAGCCTGTGATTTTTATTTTTGATAACTGAAGCAGTTGTTACTGGAAGCATGTATAGGGAGAGGTGTTGCTGTGATGTTTGCATAGTTTTGCAGGTTCTGAGAGGCATGCTCTCCATTTGACATAAGGCTACATGTGAACTGCTTGTGTTAATGCAAAGCAAACCCCTTCCCCATCTCAGTGGTTTACAAACTTTTTTTTTTGCCATAGACAACTGCAGAGGTTATAGACTTAGAAACTATGATCAGTTCCTGTGATCAGTTAGACTATGTCAGCTAAACAAAGCTTTCAGCAATGATTAAAGTGCACAAATGAAAACAGAAGACTTTCAAACAAACTTTTTCATAGTGTAGATTAATAGTGTTGTTAATTGATTTTTTAATAGTTTTGTCACTGATGTGCAGAGAGGATAAAACAACACATGTACTGATTTTGATATGTTGGTGTTCACAGTCACACCAAACATGATGAATAAGTGTTTTCAGTTTACAACATTTACAGGCATTCTTGATTACTCAAAGACTAATGATAACCTTGTTTTTTGCTTTGTTAGCTCATATATGATGATCTCTGTCTCTGGCTGTAGTGTTAGCTTCACGGCACAGTCCAGTGTACATATTTTGGCCTGCAGTGTTGTTTATTTATCATGTCATTATTTACTCAGTTTTGGAAATTTTTGAAAAGTTTTGGAGGCTGCAGAACTGTTTACCTCGACGGCAACAAAGGTACACAGGGTAGACAATGGAATGACTAATGCATTTGCTTTACGGTAACTGGAAACTTATCATATGTCTTTCTAGAAGTCAGGAACCCACAAATGTGGCTGTGTGAGCTGTTTCGTGTGGGAATCATTTCCTCGTTTACTGAAAAATGTGATGCAGATGAAATTTTTTATTGACCCATGTCAAGAGTTACAAGAGGCTAGTGCTGCTGACAGCATTTACGATCAGTAGTGTCCCTTGAGTTGTAATGTTATCTGTCTGCATGCTTTTTTTTGTTCAGTGGATGTACAGCAGTTTGGTAGAAGACAACTCCCTTTACAGGTGCTGATAACGCCAAGGACACAAAACATCGTGTCCTTGGCCCATTGCTCCGTTAGGTTTCATAGCGAGGCGCGTGATGTGTGGAATGATCAGTTTGTAACTTCCTCCCTCTTCCTTGGAATGCATAAAGGAGTGTGCTCATTACTTAGACCTGAGATGTTTTGATGTGTGTGTGTTTGCTCTCCTGCATGCATGCAGTAATAAAATAGCTTGACCACTGCTGACCATACTGCAGACCTTTTTTTTTTTTACAGAAAATTCCACAGCACATCCCCGTTGTACCTGTCAGTTGTTACAGAAATAAGGTTTATAGCATGAATGTTTAAAGCTAGAGAAAAATTGAGAATGTAGCGGTTGGCATACTCTTGCTCGCTCTCACTAGATGACCAATTATTGTTGCAAGAGAGACATCCACCCCCTCACCAGAGGATTATATATTGAGAGAGAAAGACATACACACCCGTGTCTCCTCAGTTGTTGTCAACAAGGCAGAAAGAAGAGTGCTGGTAGGGGATTGCTGCTTTTTGTTGTTCTCTTTTCTATATCTGAAATTAATCCCTTATTTTATTTGTGCAGATAAACACATCAGTTCCCTTTTTTTTGTAAGGGCCAAGTTACTGTGAAATTCCTGTGGGAATTTGTGATGGGTTTATGCTGGCTGTGTGAGCTTGGGTTGTTAATTTTTGGTTTGGAAATTGTGACTGACTTCAGATTCTTTGTATTTTGGTTTAATGTACTTTATTTATGTCATGATTTTACTATGGGGCTGTCTGCAGAGAGGGAAAGACAGAGTTAGTACTGGCAGATGGTGGGAATTGGGAAACAGAGTTCAATGAAACTGAGTTCATATTTTTTATTTGGTGGTTTGCAGTATTGAGGTAACAGGGGAGAGTGTCAGAGGGCATCCTGGGTTCTACATGTGACTAAACTTAGTTTCAGGGGATCTAGCTTAACTAGCATCGGAGTGGAGCTGAAATTCTAGTCTAAGACTGTCTAGCCTCTGACTGTACCCCTCTGACTGTACCCTTTGCTCTTCCTTTTGCCTTCAGAACTGTTTAATTATTTGGGACATAGATTCAACAATTTTCTGGAAATTTCCCTCAGAGAGGGAACTCTTTTGTTGTCAGGTATTTTCAATAACAGTAAAACGCTGGTTCCAAAGTTATGAGTGATAAATGTAGCTGTCTTATTTGTGTGGAGTGTCCAATTTAAACTTGGTCAGGTGGTGTTTCTCTTTGTCTTAATCTTATTCTATTTGTCACATAGGAAACATTGCACTGAAGAAGTGAATATGATTGTCGTCCAACTCATCATACTTTTTTTGATTTTTAACCAACATGTTGCTGGTTTGACATGCAGAAGAGGTAAAGTATGCCTTTTATCATTTTACTCACTCTGTATAATGCTTTAAAAATCAGTTTTTCACTTTCTAAATTTTATTTTGAAAGTATAGTAATTGCTGTAATTAAACTGTGTCCTTTCTTTGAACACTGTGAAATCCTTGAAGGTGAAAAAGTATCCCGCAATGGAAATAGATGTGAACCCTGCAAACCAGGCTCTTATCAGGATCATGAAAATACTTCAAAATCTTGTAAAGCATGTACAACGTGTGAAACTAGTAAGTGTTGAAGCTTTTGTAACTTCAACTGCTATGTGAGCAGCTGATGATAAACCCGCTCTGTTAATGGAGACAAAACATGTAGTTCACACTCAAATTACGACACCAGGATTAAGAACATTCTTTGTTTATTTATTTATTGCAGATCATGGTAGTGTCATTAAACAGCCTTGTACCGAATTCACTAACACAAGATGTGAGTGCCGTAAAGACTTTGTTCCATGGGACAGTGATTCTTCCAACTGCAAATGTGCCAAGGGATTTAAACGAATAGGAGGTACAAGACTGGATCATAATATTGGATCATTTACCATACACACTAAAGAAAATATCTTTTTAAATCATCAATTCTTTTTTTCCTGCTAGGAGAATGTAAACGATGTGAAGAAGGATTTTTCATTACATCTGAAAACTCAGACTGTAAAAAATGGAAAGAGTACGTATTCTAGTGTTTTAGCACTTTTATGATATATGATTAAAACAAATTTTCAACAGGGCCTGGAGTTGACGCTTGTTGTTTACAGCTTTGTCATTTATCTTTCATTCTAGATGTAAATCAGGAGTGAAAATCAGTGGAACTGCAATGTCAGATGTTATCTGTAATGAGCCAAACAGTGATACTTACAGCACTACACTTCCCACATCAAACACAATTACTACTCTCTTAGGTCTAATAACTCAACATCCACAGTGGGAGGCCCAAACTCAGGAAATGGATACCAGATCTGTTAGCTCTCCTCCACAAGTAGCCACTTCTACAACAAAATCCAAATTATTTTGGCACAGCCTTCATTTTCCATTGTTTCTGAGATGAAGGCACAGATTTTTAAAAAAAAAAAAAAAAAAAAAGCTATGTAAACTGTAGCTGACTTTTTTTGTCTTACCAGGTATGGCTCATTATTTAGGAATTTCAAATGTGTAATCTTTAAAAGGCTTTTGTCACTCTGACAATCAGGGAGGAAGGAAACGGAATACTTATAATTGGAATTTGTCCCAAATTTGTTTACACGAGCAATCCACGTAAGGATAACTTAGATGTCTATACAGCACTCATATTCATTACATGTATACAATTGCCACTACTGCTACTGTGGTTTAGTAAGTAAAAGTATTTTACAGTTATCTTTTTTTAAAAGATTGTTTGAAACATATGAATCTATAAAAGTAAAGGTTGCGGCTGTGTTATATATGGGAAGTGCTGATTGGGCCAAGTGCAGCTCTTTCATCAGTGGCAATAAATATGTAATTAACTTTTAATGTTGTGTATTTTCTTTGATTTATAAATTGTCAATTTTCTTAGTTTTCTTCTTCTTCTTCTTCTTTTTGCCTGTCCTGTCCGGCATCAGAATTATTGTCTGAAGGTCAAGAAAAATGCCCAAGAGATTTATTTTTCCAAGTGGACCATTACAGCTTTTGCTATACTGGTTCAATTGATTGTCATAGTTTATTTGATTGTTATTATTATTATTATTATTATTATTATTATTATTATTATTATTATTATTATTATTATTATTATTATTATTATTATTATTATTATTATTATTATTATTATTATTATTATTTAAGCTATTACAATCAGAATGGACAGGGCAGAGAAAGAAGAAGGAAAGAGAAGTTTGGAAGAGAGTTAAAAGACTGAGAGGGAAAGAAAAATAGAGGAGAAGAAGGAAGCAGATTGAAAAAGAACAAGCAAAAAGAAAACAGCACAGTAAGGAAACCACAGCAATAACCAATATGGGCATGAGTAACAGCAATTAATAAAAATGTAATGTTAACTGTACAATACATGATATGTTTAGAGGCAGCAGCCAAGCGAGATAGTGTGTGTCTGTAAGTTGTTTGTACACCTGCGTGAACACTTATGTGTAAAACCTGTGTGTGTGAGCACATTTGTATTCATAAGAATGGCTGACTTCTGGCATGGTAAGTGGCATGTCATCCAGACATGGGCCAGGCCGGATATAGATGGCACTGTTTATGTGATGGCATGCCATATCTGGCCAGATTGTGGTTTGGTTTATGTGGCCCAGGCTCATAGAAAACAGGTCTGGCCCGGATCTGGCATCAAGCTTGCACTTCTGACTGACTGGTGTCATGCCAGGGTGTATGTCAACCCGACGTGGGCAAGGTTTGGCAATGATGGCACATGTTTTATTACATGGCTTGATTAAGGTACACATTTGGCTGACATTTGGGGCAAGAGCTTAAACTATTCTGGTCCAGCACAGGGTCAGCAGTGTGTCTGCAACTGGCCCGTGGCTGCACACAGCTTACACATGGCCCACATACCGCAAAGAATGACAGCCCTTTGGTGGACCAGATCAAGTTTGCCAGAGGTACTCCACGCATGGGCCAGCACAGGACCACCAGTGTGCCTGCAACTGGCCTTGTGCTGGGCCATGTGTGTGCCACCTCTGGCAAACCTGATCTGGGCCACCAAAGGGCCGTCATTCTTTGCGGTATGTGGGCCATGTGTAAGCACTTTTGTGGGCCAGATCCGGGCCATACCAATTTTGCTATGTGGGTAGTGGGTGCTAGGAGCCATAGCCCTGCCCCCCAGGACATGAAGCAGGGATGGAGGAGATCCGGGCCATGAGCAAGGATTACCACCAGAGGGGCAGTCATGTCAGCCACCTAGAAAAGAGCTGAGGAGTGCCCCGGATGGGGGTCACCCAGCAGCCAAGGTGCAGAAGTCACAGGGGCTGCAGCACTTAGTCTGCAGGCTCCACTGGCAGCCAGCTGCACCAGATCAGACCGAGCCCCGGGCCCAAAAACCCTTGCTGTTTTTATTTGTGTTTAGTTCTAGTCATTTGACCTCTTTTATGGGCACTGTATTGCTAGTTTATTTAGTATATTTTTGCATTTTTAGGGGTAAATAAAGACCACTTTTTTCTAAATACTAAGTGTGTCCTCGTGCTTAACCAGCTCAGTCCCTCACACACTATGTCAACTATACAAAGCTTTAAGCAATTATAAAAGTGCACAAATGAAAGCAGAGTTTTAAGAGTTTTAACAAACAGCAATAGCGTTAATTTTGTGGCTAATGTGCAGAAAGGACAAAACAACTGTAAACTGATTTTGTTTTTTTGGTGTTCATAGTCACACCAAACATGATGACTATTTTCAGTTTACAACATTCACAGGCAATTTAGAGGTTTTTACTCATGTGTCTAGATTTTACTCACAGTATTCAAAGTTGAGAATTCTTGATTACTCAAAGATGTACGATAACTGTTTCGGTTTTTTGAAACTAAGGCTGAAAATTCTGCACAAAGGTAGCTTATACATGATAATCTTCATATCTGGTTGCAGTGTTACCTGTATCATTCAACATACATTTTGATTGCTATGCACATGATATCCAGCTCCATCTATCCATGAAGCCAGAAAACACATAACAAGTAGTCAAACTGCATGAATGTCTTGCAGACATAAAGACCTGCATGACTTCTAATTTCCTTCTTCTAAATTCAGATGAATCTGACGTTATGGTACTTGGCCCAAAAATCTCAATTAGGGTTTGGTGCTGTATAAGTAAAATTGAAATTTGCCTTTTTTAGTTTTGTTTTTTGGCACTTTGAGTTTCTTAACACTTCTCTCTTTCTCTTTCTGTATTTCTGTCCACCTCACTCGCTTACACTAATATCCTGAGTGAGACCCACACATGTCTTTCCCTTCACTTGTAACCAAGAAAGGAAAGTGAAGGGGAATGCTGGCAGGAGATCTCTGCTTTTTCTCTTTTCTGTTTTTTCTCCATATCAAAAGGATTGTCTAATTTTATGGGTGTAGATCAGGGGTAGGCAACCTTTTTGATGATGAGTGCCATCTAAAATTTCCTCAGAAGTCAATGTGCCATATGATTGCATTAGCATTAAATTTAATAACAATCTATATTAACAGTTAAACACTATATAGAACAACTTTATAGAATTATATTTGTTCGCAGATGTTTGCAGCTATCAGCGAATAGTTATCAGATTTTTTGTTTTTTAAAAAATACACTTTTTATCCATAACAAGAACTCCATAACAGCAAATGAACTATACAACACAAAATGCAAATGCTATTTATGGTCTCCTCACAACAATGATAAGAAAAACAAACTCAGCCAATATGGCATGTTTGTTAATACAAAGATACACATGTTAATCTGATCTCTGGCCTCCCACTCAGAGACACAGGTCTCCGAGTGTCCAGTATTCAGACGGCTACCTGAGGACACTCATGTGATAGAAAATCTGCTCACACAGATATGTAGAGCCAAGTACTGTCAATAAGGCCTCTGCAATGTTCTGAAGACAGTTAAACTTGTCAGGTAGTGATGGCGCGGCCATTTATTTTTTAATGCACCTTCTCAGATTAATTCACTGCGTGTCGTGCCCAGGGCTGGACTGGGACAAAATATTGGCCCGGGCATTTGGCTAGAGATCGGCCCACCAGGTATTATAGGAAAAGCCATAAAGCCTTTGAATGAAAGCAAAGGCTGTGACAGTGATGCACACTGTCTTGTTGGTATATGTATGATTTCTATACATTTTACGTCAGATAAAAACTTTGGTTGTAAGATTCAGATAATTATTTGTTAAAAGCGAGACATTGTAAATGAGAATAAGAAAGAAAAGTTTTTCTTTGTGCCCCCCTTTCCCTGTTAATACCCTACCTGGCCCCCCTGGCAAAACTTTGCTAGACCCGCCCCTGCACAGTTACCAGCTGTCAGCTACATAGAAAAGGATCCTGCTGTTACTTCTCAGAAACAGTTCATAACTTCCCTTCAACTCATTCATGTCACCTAAAAGGTAAACCTGCTTCTCCATCACCTGTTCAGCTCTGATGATTCAGTAAGGACATCTCCTGGTTTCATCTTCATGTTTCCGTCTCACCACATATCCAAACCAATATCATGACCAGCAGCTTTTACAGCTGTGGCTCCAGCAAACATCAGCTGATACTAGAAATTAATATTAAATAAATTCTAACAACAGCTGATGAAGCTTAAACGTGCTGCTGTTGTTTAACGCGACATCTGGCGGTTTCCTCTTTCTGGCGCAAAGTGGGCGATAAACAAACAAGAGAGAAAAGCCGATCAGCTGATCATTGATCAGTTTCATGATTGAAGTAGCAACAGGTGAGGGAGGGGGAGAGAATGAGAGAAGAAGAGGCAACTCCAGCTTTGTGTCTTTTTCCATCCTAGCTGAAGTACGGGACAAACTGTGTCCCTTCTCAGCTCAACACCAAACGCGTAATATTTTCTCTGAATGCGGGACGATTCCATCTTTTTACGGGAAGGTTGGCAACTCTACTAACTAACCTTATGAATAAAATAAAGTTCAACATCAGTAACATCATAGCACCCACCCAGCTGTACAGAAACTTCGTCATGCTAGCTAGTACGCAGTACAAGTTATTGTAAGTGGCTGTAAAAAGTCAGCACAACGAAAATAAACTAAACTTGGTTTATATCTGACCCAGATAGACTGCAGGTCATAACTTCTTACCTGAAGTTCAGTTCACCTGACACTCGGACCGGCAACCGCCTCGGGTCTCTCCTCCTCCTGTATATCCTGAGTTATTTTTACACAGTGACCAGCATCTAGCCAATCCACCACCTTTCATTGTTTATACCATTACAAAAAAATTAAATAAAAATCACCGGCCCATAAAAATGAAATATCACATCAGGCATACCGGGCAAATAAATGCCCGGTATGCCTGATGGCCAGTCCAGCTATGGTCGTGTCACCAGTTAACCCTTCATGCCACAGCTGGCACGCGTGCCCAGGGTTGCCGACCCCTGGTGTAGGTAAACACATAATTTCTTATTTTTCCATTATCTCTTTACTGTCTGTGAGCAAGATGGGCAGACTGTGATCATAGGATCACAAGGGAAAGACATGGTCAGCAACAATGTTCTGGTAGGCTGTGGTGTTTAAATCATGCTCAGTAAGACAGGATGGATCCATGCTTTCATGTTGTTCAAAGTTTGACTCTACCATCAGGATATTGCAGCAGAAACTGAGACTCATCCAGCAAGGGAGTTTTTCTAATGTGTTTCCAATCTTTTTTTTTCTTTCGAATCCTCAGTTTCCTGTTCTTAGCTGACAGTGTGACACTGTGCGATCTTGGGTGTAGACCATCTGCTTCGTGGTTCAGTGAGTTCTACATTCAGAGATGCTCTTTTGCATACCTTTGATGTTGCTGATGTTTATGTTGTTCCTATTGTTTTCCTTTCAGCTTGAAGCAGACCTCTGACTTCAATAAGGCATTTTCATACAGATAACTGCTGTTCAGTAGATATTTTCTTATCAGACTTTTCTCTGTAAACTCTTGAGATGGTTAGGTGGGAAAATCCCATTAGATCAGCAGTTTCTGACATACTCAGATCAGCCTGTCTGGCATGTTTAAAGTCACTTAAGTCGCCTTTCTTTGCCATCCCAATGCTCAGTTTGAACATTTTAAATACAGCAGTTTGTCTTGACTATGGCTTGTGAGGTGCTTTAAGAAGTAGTTGAATAGGTGTACTTTTCAAAATGGCCAGTGAGTGTAACTAGTTTTGTCATCATATGTTACCAGTTGGGCTGTGTGTTAAAGAGAGACAAACAAAGTGAGCAGTAAAGACAGCACAGTTTGTTATGTTTTATATCTTTAGTTTCCTAAACTCTTGAATGATTGGAATATAAACATATTAATTTTGGGTCGCCTTACCTAATAAATGTTCATAAACTAACAGAGAGAGAGAGATAAAACAGGAGCGGGGGTTGTTTTTTTCAACATCCGTTTTTCAAGAAGCGAGTGTGTGGTTGTATCTTGTATCTTGCACTAATCAAGAATATGTGGTTTTTCCATTTGCCATTTGAGTCCATATGCCATAATACAATGTCAATTTTTTCTGCCTAAACAAAACAAAGACACATAGTTAACTGTTTCCGATAGCTTAACCACAGTACCAATACCTTTTTTCCTGAACAAAGAAAAAAAGCCCAGAAAAAGGTTAATAAACATGCTAAAAATACCCTCAAAGCTGTATTTCAGTTTAAAAGATGTTTTTTTCCATCATACTTTATATGGATCTAAAATATTTTTTTTGTTTGAGTTAGTAAAACATCTTATTACTTATGTACTGAATTGTACAGAATTTTATTATTATCAATATTCAAGTTGTAGACATATAGCTTGAATTTTAAATATGATGGCTCTTTAAATTGTTGACTCACATAATTAATTAATCCAGTGTTAAAAAATTAGACACTATATTTAGTATCTTAGAATACCTGTTAGAAACTAGGTTATTACTGACATGTCATAGATGTAAAATATGTGTTTCAATTTAAGTTTTTTTTTTTTAAAAATAAATATTAATAAAACATTACAATTTGTAGTAACATAGACAGGATAGTCACCGAACTTATAAATTGTAACTCTTTTATCAGTAAAGTAGGTGAGCAGTCTGGGACAGCCCCATATAAAGAGCTTATGCAGGTGGCGTCTCTCTTTTGTCACATTCTTATGCTGTGTGTCACACAGGAAATAGTGGCATTTCTCAGCACCGAAGAACTGAATATGGCTATGCTCAAAGTCCTCATACTTATTTTGATTTTTAACCAACATGTTGCTGGTTTGAAATGCAAAAGAGGTAAAGTATGCCTTTTATCATTTTACTCACTCTGTATAATGCTGTAAAATTCAGTTTTTCACTTTCTAAATTTTATTTTGAAAGTATAGTAATTGCTGTAATTAAACTGTGTCCTTTCTTTGAACACTGTGAAATCCTTGAAGGTGAAAAAGTATCCCACAGTGGAAATGGATGTGAACCCTGCAAACCAGGCTCTTATCAGGATCATGAAAATACTTCAAAATCTTGTAAAGCATGTACAACATGTGACTCTAGTAAGTGTTGAAGCTTTTGTAACTTATTAGAAAAACAACTGCTATGTGAGCAGCTGATGATAAACCCGCTCTGTTAATGGAGACAAAACATGTAGTTCACACTCAAATTACGACACCAGGATTAAGAACATTCTTTGTTTAATTATTTATTGCAGATCATGGTAGTGTCATTAAACAGCCTTGTACCAGATTCACAAACACAAAATGTGAGTGTCATAAAGACTTTGTTCCATGGGACAGTGATTCTTCCAGCTGCAAATGTGCCAAGGGATTTAAACGAATAGGAGGTACAAGACTGGATCATAATATTGGATCATTTACCATACACACTAAAGAAAATGTCTTTTTAAATCATCAATTTTTTTTTTCCTGCTAGGAGAATGTAAAAAATGTGAAGAAGGATTTTTCATTACACCTGAAAACTCAGACTGTAAAAAATGGAAAGAGTACGTATTCTAGTGTTTTAGTACTTTTAATGCAATATATGATAAAATTTTGTTCCAACAGGGTCTGGAGTTGACGCTTGTTGTTAACAGCTTTGTCATTTATCTTTCATTCTAGATGTAAATCAGGGGTAAAAATCAGTGGAACTGCATCGTCAGATGCCATCTGTAATGAGCCAAACAGTAATACTCAAACCACTACACCTCCCACATCAAACACAATTAGTACTCTTCAAAGTTTAATAACTCAACGTCCACATGAGGGGGCCAAAACTCAGGGGATGGATACTGCTACTACTCCTCGAGTGGCCACTTCCACAAAGAAAGTGCTTCCAACTCCTCCTGTATATGCAGGCAACCACATTGGTAAGCGATCTTCCTATCGTACAACCTCAGATCAAAAGTAAAGCTAAGTAAACTTAGCAGGTTTATTTTGTCTTACCAGGTATGGCCCTGCTTATTTTCGGAATTGTCGGACTAGTTGTACTAACTGTTGTGACCTGCAAGCTGCACATCACTGACTGCTGGCACAAGCAAAAAACAGTACAACGTATGTGGCAAGTGATTCACACTTCAGACAATAAGAAAGGTCTTGGTGGTTTCATGTCGAGAAGTTGAATGAGAAAGGTGACGCACCAAAATTTGAAGCAACAGGCAGCAACAGTTCACCTTCTTGCATCAAGATATATGCCCACACACCCCCCAGAAAACCCTTAACCATGTCAGAGATTTATTTCTTTATCATATTTTGCCACTATTAGAAAAATGGGTAATATTTCTTCACAGAGTGCTTCACACACTCTGAGATTTGTGCTGTTTCAAATGGGAAATAGTTATTGTCAACAATATTATTGAATTAATTAACTAATTGGTAGCTAATTAAGCTTTTTGAAATAAAATATATATTTTTTGTTTACAGCAATGGACTCCTTGTGCCGCACGCCAGTTGAGGAAAGCTGTAATGAAAGCCAGACCCCGCTCAAGTCAGACTACATGGAACCTTGAAGTTAAACTTGTTTTTATTTTTTTTTTCATTTAGGCATGAAATACACAGCTGAACTTTTGACTCAGGTAATCGTTATATCAGTATTTTTCCTTACAGTGTTGCTTTTGTATTAGAAATACATCATCAAACTATTTACTATATCTGTATTGTTACAGGTGTATTTTCAAGTCAATATTTGACTTTTGTTTGTTCTGTTTTAGTAGAATCGTGAATTATCACAAACATATTGCAAGCCTCTTACCTCACTTTTTAAACTGTGAAACAGCAAGTAGTAAACAATAGTTTTCACTACTTGAGCTGTTGTACATTGACCATAATATTATTTTTATTAATATTATTATGTTGCTCAAAGAAATCTGTATAATGTTAGTATTGATCAACATTTTCTATATGCAGATTTTTGTACAGCGACCTCAGCAATCATGCCACTAAATGCCTCTGTGAAATGTTTGTATATTCAATGCATATATATATATATATATATATATATATATATATATATATATATATATATATATATATATATATATAATGCGACTAACTGGGGCTTGTGACAAGCCTGAGAAATACCCAGTGAGACCAGTACAATCAATACCACTGATCCAGGATATATTATAAACTACTTTAATTTTTGCATGAAGTCTTTCTGCCCATTGTGTCTCAGTTTTTGATTACTCAGCTCTGTTCAAATTAGCAGGTCTGTGAAAACAAACATGCTTTCAGTGATGTGTGGGTTTGGCGGAGTTCCCCCAGGCACCTAAATGTGGCTCTTTTTTCCCACTGAGACATACATCCTCTCATGTTTTCATTTTGGCCTTTGGAAAGACTGATGTTTTAAATGTGAGGACTTTCATGTTGTTTATACCTCATTGGAGATGTTTCTCGGATCACATAGTCAGAGGAGTTATGAAAGCATCCTCATACTTCTCCTCACTTATGTTTTGCACCAGAAACCAGACACACACATTCATAAATTTCAGTTAATGCTTTGTCTGCCTGGTTGACTCTTTCTGAAGAACCGAATATGGAAAAAGCTACCGCACCGTAAATCTTCCCAAGGAAAGTGATTTAAATAAAGACAGAAGTATATCAAGTTTTCAGATCCATTATTTAAGTATAAACATGTATATAACAGTCCAACCTTAACTTAATAATAAAAATTCAGCATTTATTTAAGTATAACTCACAGGAAGTAAACATTCTTACTTAGTAAAGATTACTTTTTATTAGTTTGTATACTATTAGGTATTACATTAATCTTAATCTATCTGTGAGTAGGCAACATTTTACTGTTGTAGCTGCTTTTTGTAAAACGCAAATATGACTTACAGAGAGTACACACATACTGGAAACCCTGCAGGTAGTTTGCTTTCAGTAAATGTCAGAGATGTAGGAAGTAGGTGTGTGGTTTCAAAGAAAAATACAGCACCTGAAACAACCTTTTCGTTTGGTTTTGAAGTACAGCAGCTTGCATGCTATACTTCATGCTGTATGCTGTACATACAATATATGCCCTTTTGTTTTTATTATTATTTGTATTTGTTAGCTTTTTAACTCGGCAATCTCTGTAATTCTATGTGTGCAAATTCTGGGAAACCGTACATGCTTTTCTGAGTAGGCATGTATTTGCATTTGCTTGACATTTAGTCCTTATTGCAGCAAACTCATAGTAGCCTAATGTTCATGTTGGACTTTTTTTTCTGAAATATAACATATATTATTCTGGGGGTTTTTTTGGTGACAAGACAAAAAGTGTTCTTTTTTGTAAAAATGTATCTTGGCTTTTATATTCACTTTATTTTGATGCTATGTTTTTAATGTAAGTAATGGTTTTTGTATTGTTTTGTATCTTTTTTACAATAGGAAGTATAAAATTAAATGATCGAAATAGATACAGCTGATCTACAGGTACTGAATTTGTACATCCTGCAATGTCAAAAACCCATTAACACATTAACTACACAGCGAACAGTTCAGCTAATGTCACCCTGAGCTGTTAACCACTAGCAGACCCAAAGTGGGCTGCTTAGGTCAATGTCTTGATCACATTTTCTTTCATCTTGAACTTTTAGTGTGACGCCGACTGAAGTGACATAACTTAAGGACGACGTGAGCAGTTTCACATCACTTTTACTCCAGCCACAAAACACGTGTAGCTTTTTGACCTATATGTATAAAATCAGTGGCGTTACATATACTCCTTAGAGAACAGCCTAAGAGAAGTAAATACTGTAACCGTGTCATTATTTTTGATTGAAGCCATGCCGTTTCTATTCATCTGCATCAAATGTTCCGACGGCACCATTCATAAAGTTTATCAGTTGGAAGGCTCTGTTACAGAACATGCTCCTTTCACCCACAAAGTAGGTGGCACTTCTGTGCTCTACTTGTGAAGGGGAATCCTGATTTCTACAGTGTCACTGCCGCCCTTTGTGGCTATATAGTGTGACGGTACTAGTAGCTATTGTCTACTGCGTAGTGAGGACGCATATGCTAACGTCACATCCTGAAGGTTTCGTACATTGAACCATGTGGTTTGGTCTGTCTGTCAATGACGGAAGTAAATGTCAGTAGTTTCTTTTTTTATGATAGGAGGGCACACGTCATGTGGTTTAAGTAGGTGGCAGTTTTGCACAGGGGTGTCAGATATTAATTAATTACTTCTTATGACTAAATCATATAATTTCTGATGTACTCCCATAGCTTCTGCAAATATGGTCTGTCAAAATTTTAGTCAGGAAAAAATTATTAAATTGATAGTCAGCGTGTTTACAAGGCCAGCTGAGAGAGACAGTCACGTCTCTAGACTGGGGTGGGGAAGCTAGAGTGTCAAAACCCATTCAGGTGCTTTTTCTAAACCACAGTAACTACTGCAGGATTTTTTTTTCCCTTTGTTTAACATTAGGCATCACCTAATGTTAAACAAAGGGGGAAAAAAATCCTCCGATTAGAGAAAGTCACATGTATGGCGCTTTGGCTTACTAATTACAATAAATGAAGTGGCTCATTTAACAAAATTTAAGCACCTTCTTGATTTGCCAGGAAACTCCCCGTCAACAAAAGCAACCTAAAGTACTGTCACCAAAAGGTCACAGAATGGCAGTAAAACCTTCACATCATCATGCATTTGCACTGTGTGCTCCTGCAACATATACATGTAGGTTACAAAAATAACCCTGCAAAAAATCACACGCTTGTTTTTCTGTACATACCATGTACATCTTTAGTCATCCCTTACTTTTTTGAGTTCATTGAGATCACCTTTGGGTTTCAGCAGGGATTATCATACTCACTCATTGTGGGCTGTGGGATTTCCAGGCACAAAACTATAAAATATTGTTATTGCTTCTGTTAGTTGCTTTGTATTATATATACAATTTAAGTTAGTACACTTGTAAGAACATGTTGAACAATTCTAGAGGATCAGAAAAGTAAAAAATAATTTTTTCCCGCCAAAATTTCCATATCATTACAGTGGTCCCTCGTTTATCACGGGAATTACATTCTAAAAATAACTCGCGATAGGTAAAATCCGCAAAGTAGCCAGCTTTTTTTTTTTTTTTTTACAATTATTATAGATGTTTTAAGGCTGTTTAACCCCTCACTACACACTTTATACACTTTTCTCAGACAGGCATGAACATTTTCACACTTTTCTCTATTGTTTAAACACTCTCAAAGTTCAAACCTTTGTAGAAAAATAAGTCCAGTATTATAGAATGAAACCAAAGATCAAACCCTGTTTTCAGGTCCAAAACATGGGAATAGAGCAGCTGCGAGATAATTCTACATTAATGAATCAATGGTACAGAAGTAGAGGAAGCAAGAAGAATGAGTTGAGTAAAGTTTGACTTATATGACTGTTTTGTTTTGCTTAATGCGCCTTATAATCCGAAAAATACGGTAACTTCTACCTTCTTTTGGCATGTCCAGAAGTCCAACTTTCTGTGCGATGGTTAGCATCTTCCTCTGCCTTTTGGGTGCTGCTGCAGGTGCCTTTGACGGTGCAAAATGTTTCATCAACATTGTGTTTGTTGGGGTGAAAACTTAGAAACATATAGTACAGCACATCAGAGTCACACTGCTAGCAATCGACGATTTATGTAAATTTGACAAGCTGAACGCATTCTGTACTGTACAGGAGACGTGGCACAGAGGATACTGATTGAAAATGGTCTACAGCCAATCAGGACACAGAACACAATGCGCTGTTAAAAAAAAAAAAAAAAAAAAGCACGCAAAATTGCACAAAAAATCCATTAAACAGCGAGACTGCAAAACGTGAACCGCATTATAGCGAGGGAGCACTGTATATACATTTTTCATCTGCTCCAACAATTATATGTAATGTGTGATCTTTTTCAAAAGTAAGTACAAGTGCGGAACAAAAATGCAGAAATAAAAATGCAAAGAGATACACATTACTTGCAAAGCAGAGAGTGCAAAGTTCATGTAAGAAAATGTAAAATTTACATATTTTGATAGTTAGACTCCAGTGAGAAGCAATAATACAGAGCAGAATCTGAGAAAAAGGGAGAAAATAGTGACTACAGCACCAGGCATATAAATACAGGTGATGGGTGATGGTGAAGATGAGTGAGCAGATGGTTGTAGAATTTGCATAAGACCTTTGCAGATGAGCTTGAATGACAGACAGCCTGAAAGAGGGGGAGTGACAGCAAATTAAAAAAAAAAAAACAGAGAAAAGAGGCTGAGTGACTCATAGAAGACAGACAAGTAGGTGCTTGGACAACAAAAGAGTTTTGAATAACATACACTACCGGTCAAAATTTTTAGAACACCCCAATTTTTCCAGTTATTTAATGCAATTCAAGTCATTCAAGTCCAATGATTAGCTTGAAATGATAAAAAAGGTAAGTGATGAACTGGCAGAGATAAGAAAAAAGAGTAAGGTTACCCAAAACTGAAAAATAATGTACATTTCAGAATTATACAAAAAGGCCTTTTTGTGTTTTCAGGGAACACAAAATGTTAACTGCTGTTCTGCAGCAATGGAGGTTGATCAAGCCTTAAAAGCTGGTGCTACTAATTCCTACAGGTGTTCCAAATGCATGATAGCAGTGTTGGAACACAATGTGGTACCATACCCTCATGAGCATCAGCAGAACAGTATTGTACTGCAGAAAGTAGTGTGTTGTTACAAAAATGGCGAGAAAAAGGCAATTAACAATAGAAGAGAGACAGACCGTCATGACACTTTAAGCGTCAGTGAGTACTGTTTCCTTTATTAAAAAAAGGCACTCAGAAATTGGGGCAAACTCTGACAGGAAGAGGTCTGGCAGACCCCAAACCATAACTGAATCAGAGAACAAGCTTCTGAGAGTTACCATCTTGCCTGATAGGCAGATCACACGATAACAGCCTCAAGCACAGATTAATATTTGTCGCAGTCAGAGATGTGTATGTGTTACTGCAATCCGATTACTTTTTCAAAGTAACGAGTAAAGTAAGGGATTACTATTGCAAAAAAGTAAATACTGTTACTTTCCTGTAAGCACACTGCATGACTGCGTTGCTAAACTGTGATTTTGTTTGTGAGAGCGTCTCATGACAATGATGCATGAGCATGCGACGTTCGTGGTAGCACCAGATGTATGTAGAGCAACTATAATATGGAGAGAGTACGACCATGCAGCGTTTAAAGCTTGGAAGTACTGACATTACTTTGTGTTTGATTCCGTAAAAGGTGACAAAAACATTAGCGTCTGCTGTAGACTCAGCGTGGGAACAAATTTTTTTCTACAGTGAAAAATTAAACTTCAAATCTGAGACAGTACCTATCACACTGGCATGGGAATGTGAAATTCACAGAGAATCCCCTGTATCCCCCACTGACATTACCGCTGTGGCACAGGGCAAACCTCCACCGGTCCCACTCCTGCTAAACAGGTGAAAAAAGATTTAAGAACAACAGGACTTGGTAGAAAATAGGTTTAAATGTTAAACAATTTTTTTCCAGTCAGAGAATGTTGCATATACTTTTAAAAAAGTAATTAAGTAAGAAAGTAACTAAATACTTTTGAAAATAAGTGATCAGTAAAGTAACTGGATTACTTTTTTGGAGAAGTAATCAGTAAGTAGTTTCTAATAACTATTTTCAAGTAACTTGACCAAAACTGGTTGTAGTAAGCAAGTCTCAGTTTCAACTGTGAAGACTTCGAGCTGCAGCTACAGGATGAGTTGCAACAAGAAAGCATCAGAATAAGACAAAGAGGCTTGACTGGGCCATGAAACGCCACCATTGGACTGCTGAAGATGGGAAGAAGGTATTATGGACTGATGAATCAAAATTTGAAATCTTCGGTTCAACAAGCAGGATCTTTGTATGCCGTCAAGTAGGTGAAAGGATGGTTGCACAGTGTGTGGCATCAACTGTTAAAGATGGACGAGGAAGTGTGATGGCCTGTGGCTGTTTTGCTGGATACTGGGTCGGTGACTTGTACAGAGTGAGAGGCACCGTGAACCAAAACTGGAAACATTGGGGCATTCTAAAAATGTTGACAGGTAATGTACATTTGAAGTTTAAATCATTAAATTCAAAAACCATTGTGCTAGAATGACCAGTTAAAGCTGGGTTAAAGTGGAAGATATGAAGTGCAGATCACTTAAGTGTTTCAACCACACTAAAAATGACAGGAAACATACCCACAGACAGCAATCTGAGGTTTCAGCCTCTGATGTTAAGTGGCAGACCTTCATAGACTTCTAGTCTACAAGCCATACCATTGTATGGCTTTGCATAGAACTAAAGACCCATACATCTTATCCAGTAAAATGTATTAAATGGTAAATGGCCTGTATTTGTATAGCGCTTTTACTAGTCCCCCCTAGGGACCCCAAACGCTTTACACACCCAGTCATCCACCCATTCACACACTGGTGGAGGCAAGCTACAGTTGTAGCCACAGCTGCCCTGGGGCAGACTGACAGAAGCGAGGCTGCCATATCATGCCATTGGCCCTTCTGGCCAACACCAGTAGGCGGTAGGTGAAGTGTCTTGCCCAAGGACACAACGACCGAGACTGTTCGAGCAGGGGCTCGAACCAGCAACGTTCCAATTACAAGGCGAACTCCCAACTCTTGAGCCACGATCGCCCCAGTCAGGTGACTGGGGACCATTAGATAAATACTGAAAAAAACCCTAAATAATAATAAATAAGCAAAATTCATGAACACCTTTGGAGATAAAGCACAAAGGAAAGCAACAAAGCTCTGTACTTTATACCTATAAAGCCAAGTATATAGTTTTCGTGAGTTATTATTTTTTGTAAAGATTTCTACATCATCATCATCCTTTCTACAACATCAGTGTGATCCCCCCCCAAAAAAAAATTAAAAAAAAAAAACCTAAAGGGAAACTTTATCTGTGCACAAGCCCTAGCACAGCCATAGTGAGCACCACAGAGGAGAGGAATCTAGGAAAGAAGCTGTCATAAACAAAAAGAGGCTGTCACATGAAATTTGTCACCTGTCATTTGTGAGAGTGTGACATTATTTCAGGAGTCTTTGAGACGTTCTTGCATGTGTTCGAAAACAAGCTCCTCCAACACATGCTTTTACAGGAAAGTCTCTTAGAGGAAAGATTTATATTAGAGGTGACAACAAGCATTAAATGTTGTCTGCTTTAGATAAATCAAACTGCTTCACTGTAGATAAGCTTAGAAGTACAGCTTTATCCAGTTCAATTGTACAATAAAATAAAATATAATAGCAAGTAATCTGGTAAATTTACAGCAGTTAAAAAAAAGTTGAACTAAGCAAATTTTTTTCAGTTTAGCGTGTTCGTGAAGTGATCTATATTTACTAGTGGTCTTTCACTTCCTGACTACACAGTCACACTCTCTGTCATGCTGACGTCAGCCACCGATATAAAAACCTGTAAGCGCACACAGAGCACTGGACACAATGATTCACTTGGACCGCTCCATGGCACTTATACCATTATTTGTGGCTTTTTGGACTATAGGATGCGTTAAAAGCTGCGGTGATCAACAGACTCAGATGAGCGGACGGTGCTGTAACAAGTGTCCCCCAGGTAAAAAAAAACAAAAAACTTTTAAAAAATCAGATGAGTGTCTTTCAATCTAATGTTTTGATTAGTTTGATCTAATTATTACCGTAGTGATCTGTTTGATGTATTGATCAGATTATGTGTTTAAGATGAGCTTTTTCGTTCAAGAATACTGAAAAATACTAAAAGTCGCTGATTTTAACTTTTTCCTGGTTTTAAAGGCACTTATGTAGAAGAGTTTTGCTCTGACAGCCAACAAACTGCCTGCAAAGCCTGTCCAGACGGACATTTCTCACAACTTCCCAACCTCTTTGACAGATGTGAAAAATGTCAGACATGTCAGCGTAAGTTGAGAGAAGCTGAGAAGGCATTTACCAGAACTAGCAAAACATGAAATATTGTGTTGAATTCAGTGGTTTCAATTCTTGTCTGTCTACAGATTATGCTGTGAAATGTACATCAACCACAAACGCAACCTGTAGTTGTGCCGCTGGTTTCCTGTGCTCCAACAGCATCTGTTCGACTTGTGTGAAAGACAAATGCGTCACAGGAGAGAAACCAAAAAGGACAGGTAAGAATGGACATTTTGAGTTTTTACAGCTGCGAGTAAAATATATATCTTGCCACAAACACTGGTTTGACTATTGCATCTGTGTAATTGTGGATGTTTAGACTAATCCCTTAAAAGTCAAGACATGTTTATTATCACACGCTATTTAAAACAGATCCATGTGAAAGAATTTTTTTAATTTGTAATTTTATTCCACATCTGCTGTTCAACCTGAGCCTACTGATCAGGTGAAGGAGGAGCTGTTCATAATGTCAAGAGTGTTTAGCAAAGGTTCACAGAGTGAATGCTCAGTTCCCTTTTGTCTTAAGCTGCAGTCCTTACTATATGTCATCAGATATATACTCATAAAACCTCATTACTAGACTCATGACTGACCTCACGGCTGAAACTGACGATAAGTCACAGGATCACCAAAGCTGACAAAATCTGTCACCCTGTAACCACAAATGTCCCCCCCAAAGTATCTTCCATGTTTACTGAAATAGTATTTCTTTCTTTTGTTCCAGTCGTCTCCTCGAATGCAAGGGTGATAGAATATTCGTATCAGTGTGAAGCCATATGTGGCGAAAAAGAATATTTCAATGTGCAAACGAATGACTGCAAACCACTGACACAGTAAGATCGATTTAAAGAGCTTCTGCCGCAGCGATACGTAAAAGAAGTTGTGAACATGCCAGTGATGTAAAAGCTTTGTGCTAAACAGGTGCAGCACGCTGGGGTTTCCTGAAAAGTTTCCAGGGAACAGGACACACAACTCAATTTGTGACAGACCCGGTATGTACACATATTCACGCATTTTATTGACACAGGCTGTAATTTGTTGATTGCTCAGCACGTAACACTTGTGATACACGACAACAGAACATAGTGACAATATGTTGCAGGTGAATACGCGCACAAGAAACTTAACTATGATTTGACTTTTCACCAGGGCCCAAAGACGGTGGAGACTTTATTCATGTGATCCTTGGCATTAGTGTCTTTTTGCTGTCTCTCAGCCTCTTACTGTTCATGTCCTACACATGTATAAAGTACCTAAGGATTCACACAGCAAGTAAGTTCATGGAAAATCATATCAGTACGTCAAAGTGAAATCACTGGCATGGGGAGATTTCCTTCCGAAAACCACATGTGGCATTTAAACAATCAAAATAAGTATTCATTAACAGAAGAAATTGATGTGACTCAACCTAAATATTACTGCTACTGCTCTTTTTAAAAATACCATCATAAGGGGAACTTCTCAGAATTATTTTCATATATTTTTGTGACGCTATAGAACTTTAATGCACTACAACTTCTATAGTGGTCAATTACTGGACACTATAGTGGACACTTCAATATTTGCCTGCAAAGTCTGCCCATAGGGACACTTCTCACAAGTTCACAACATCTTTGACAGGAGTGAAAAATGCAACTGTAGCGAACATCATGCTATAGTGATATTATGATCATCA
The DNA here is from genome assembly GCF_056152115.1 of Neolamprologus brichardi. NCBI lineage: Eukaryota > Metazoa > Chordata > Actinopteri > Cichliformes > Cichlidae > Neolamprologus > Neolamprologus brichardi. Next base: position 19,672,285 of record NC_142108.1, read on the forward strand.
CTGCACTATATATATGTCAGTTTACTGAAAAAATATTGATTTACATTGGAATATAATCTGATAGCCTATAAGAGCAGAATCAGGATGTACTCAGATAAATTGTGCACATGTGACACTCCTTTTCTTCTTCTTCTTTTTAGAAATCCTCTAAGGCAGATTTAGTCAAACACATAAATACAAAAATTCTGTAGCACAAATTAATAGTTGCATTAATGCAGTATATAAAGTGGGAAGTTTTTATAAATATATCTGTTAGCTGAGCCCACTTCTTAGATAAGCAAGAGGAAAAATTGATGGATGGCTAGATGAGTTGTGTCTTACATTAAAGACATTTAAACCCTTGTGTGCATGGTGTCCACTACAGGGCAAAAAACCCCTCAATTAAGCTGGACATGTTTTAAGTCTGGTTTGGGAATATTAAAATAACCAAACCTCTCATTAAGTTAATAATAATTAAAGGTTAGTCTTAAAAGTCACATCACTTTTTTGAAAAAAATTTGAGCACATTGTGATAAAACCTTTAATACTTTTACAAAGCTGATGGATAGTCAAACTCTAGCCATGATGTCCTTCTGTCAAAAACATCAAAGTCTGCTTATCTTGCTCCCATTTCTCAAAATATGAAAACGCAAGTGAGACTCACTATGAAAAGTGATTAAAGTTATGTCACTTATTTGTTTAAAACATATTGCACTATAGAACATCATAGTCATCAAAATGAAGTGGAAGTGAAGTGGAAAATGGGGGTGGCAGCAATGAAATGTGTGATGTTTATTATCGAATGCGTGGGTGTGCAGCGAGGAAATAATGTCATATTTCAACTAAAACATTGATGGTAATAATTCTCTTCCTGATTTAGACCACAAACCCATGCTGGCTGTTCCTACTAACATCAGTGACTTTCACCTACCAAAGGAAGAGAGCGGGCTTCAGTTTGTCCAGGATGGATCCAAGGGCAGTGACAGTTGTGATCTAGAAAGCATTATTTTAAGATGATATTATAACTCTGTTCAATTACAGCCACTATGCTAAAAACTAAAGGTGTAAAATATCTTGCTTGACATCAGTGCACAGGATCTAGGAGGGAAAGTGAAAAACATTTGTAGAACAGACTTGATGATTCCTTTTGATCTTTAGCATGACTTAAACAGAAACACATATGTATGGATTCATATTTAAAACCTCACTTTGATGTGGTACTGATTTTATCTCAAGTCTATACTTGAAATAGATGATTTCTTGTTGAATATTCAGGGGTATTGCAGTTTGGTCTGTAACACATGTGTTCGTCCCTGAGGTGGACCTTGCAGTTTGTGCCCTTCTGGCATGAGTTACAGATGAGCAACACAAGTTTTTTATGTTTATTATACTGCAAATAAACACACTGTTGGGAATGTTTTAGGTAGGTAGAGTTAAAGAAATTCAACAAATGAAAACAAATCTGGTTGGTTTATTTTGTTTCTGTAGTATAGCAAAACAGATAAATTGTAATCAGAAAAAATTAAATGGTTTTAGTCATTTTTCCTTTGTCGATCTATCATATGATTAATGAAAAATCTGCACACATTTTGTCGTTACAAGAACTGCTTTTTAAAACATTGTTAAAGTTTGTCAAAAGCTGTCTTCAACAGTCAAGCTCCAACTGGATATCTATTAATTGCAACAGCACATGTTTGTTTCTTTTATATTTCTTTTGTAACCTCATAATGACTGTTTTATAAATATTCATTATTTTTTATATATTTTTTCTGTTATCATGCTGCAATACTAGAGTTGTGAATTGTGTTTCTAGTTTTTAAAATAATTTATTTAATATATGTTATCATAGTTCTTCATTTTATATATTGCATATATATATATATATATATATATATATAAAGTGACATTATTCAATGTCTCACCTTCAGTGGCAGTGGTTGTTGTAGTGTTGCTGTGACGTGCAGGCCGGGATATGCTATAATAAACGTGTGACTGTTGTTTTTCTGTTCATAAAAACTTCTTATTGACAAAAAGAACGCAAACAGTGGGCGTTACACAAAGGGTGCACTTCCTCTGCGTCCCTGCGGAGGCGCTGATGAGCACGTTTTGGCTGAGCGGTCATATGACAGCTGCTTTTGTCCCTCTTCCCTTCCCCACTGGAAAAACGGCACATCTGACAGGGAGGGAGACGAAACAGGTACCACCATCAGGGGAGCGCTGACCACCGACCTCAAGATGCTGGCACTAATAAACCGGCTTTTGGACTGGATCAAGTCTCTGTTTTGGAAGGAGGAGATGGAGTTGACGCTGGTCGGCCTGCAGTACTCGGGGAAAACAACATTTGTAAACGTGATCGCTGTAAGTCTCCAGCTGCTACTAGCCGCCTTGCTAGGATACGGCTAACAGCCTTAGCTCGCATAATCTCATAGAGGTTACTAAGCTAGAAGTGGGCTAAACACTGTCCGGTTCTCTCGGGTGTGCTTTTCTCTGTTGGTGGAGCCAGCATCCATAACACACACCGCAGTCAAGAGGAGTTGCTGTTTTATGTTTAGCTGTTTAGTTTTGCAGCTTACCGGCTAGTAGGATGCAGTGTTATGGTCTAAACCCCAAAGCTCAAAAGCAGTATTTGACATAGTTTTACACCAAGGAGTTAAAAGCTGTCTGGAGTACTTTAGTTACCAGGAAGTAAACGTAATAACATAAACGTAACAGTAACTGTTGACAGCGGTGCAGCCAAACTGGAAAGATCACTTGTCATATGAACGTGTGTCATTGTAGTACAGGTCCCCTGTACCAGTGTTATACAGGTGTCCTGCCAAAGGAAATCATCTGCCAAAAATGATTGCGAGTGTTTAAACTAATGTAAATGAATTGGGCAGTGAAAAATGTACCACAATAACTTTGTTTTTCATCTATAACATAACATATTCTAAGGGTAATTTCTTCTTCTTCTTCTTTTTATTTATTTTTTATTTTTTTTATAAATAACCCCTTTGAAAATGATCCCGACTCCAACCTTTTTACCAATATAAGCAAATATATTGCACATAAAAACATAAACACACAAATCACTTTTTGGCATATGATCACTTTTGGGAACGACTGGTTTCCAAAATCATCAGGACAACTAACAGAGTCTGGGTGGGTTATCTTCTTTATTTTTTATATTTATTTTCTTGTATTTAGAAAAGTCAGCTTCTCAGTTTCTGTAGCATTAATGCTTAAATGTGAGATTATAAAGCAGTGTCAGATTTCCATGACACATCTAAAAAAGGGACTAGATTAACACTGCACTTAAGTCAAGCACACGTAAACAAAAGGAGAAGACATTTTTGCACTTAAAAGACACAAAAAACAACAACAGCAGATTGTAGCTTCTTGGGTAGGGGTGTTGGTTTCTCATGTAACTTTGCAGTTATTTCTCAAAAACTGGTGGGGCAATCCAGGTTGCCTAAAATGGGTTTCTTTCTTTTTTTCTCCCAAACCTTTGGTTGTTTTAGTTTCACATATGGGGCCCTAGTGAGGGTGGCAACAGATGGCAGGCATGCCTTTTACTCCATCAGCTGGCAGATAACCAATCAGATTAAATGTATCTGGTGTAGGCAAGGTCTGATTGGTGCAGCCTTTCGTCTTAAAATGAAATAGCTTCAGATCAGTCAGGATTCATTCTGTACTTTTCTCTAATGTGCATCTTGTGTGTGTTTATGTAACAGTTTTTATCCAAAGTATGGATGAGTAATCAATTTTCAAAGAGATATGTTGCCGGGATGTTAGAGGAAGCTCTTTAAAAACATTTGTGCACTTGAGATGTTTATCTCCGCTGCCAGAGTTAAAAACAAGTATGCACTTCCTCTGCCAAACCTTGGCATTCTGGTTTCTGGCTGGTGTATTTTTATGTTTTTAATCAGTTTTACTAGGTGATAGTCAGTGTATTGATGATGTATAACCTCTGCTTTCAAAAAAATTCTCAATCATTTATTTGCTCCGGCCATTAATTCAACATTGGTATTCTACTATTATGTGAGCTCAGTTTTAAACATTATATATTTATGTGTTGGTCCTTTTTGTTACACAAACACTCAGGCTACTGGAAGTTGTGAATTTTTTTTTTTGTTTTTTAAAGAATATATTTATTAAATTAGGTTAAAGTGAAAGTAATTCTTTCTAAAGACTCCGACTTGCACAGTTGAAACACTTAAAAGAAACACTGAATTGTGCTGAGGTTATATGCGTGCTGAAAAAAACAGATTTTTATCAGGCATTTACTGCGAAGAAGACGACATCTCTATAGAAATTTTTTTTGGTGTCCACACTTATCTGGTGATATCAAGGTTTTTGGGGTTGGAACGTACTCTTCCCCTTCCTTTACGCTGAGTAAATGAAAAAAATACCCTACCAGACACTGACAATAGAGTTCATGAGTAGTTATGCAGGGGTGGTTCCGCCTTTCTCAGTCATAAGACCGTTCACTCATTTCCACTTAGCTTTGTCAGGTGACTCTGGCGAGTCATGTGCTGTGAAATGTTCGTGCACCCGGCAGTGCAGGTTCACGAAGCATGGAGAAGGATATCTGCAGCTTGTGAACTTAAAAGGGAAATTCCACTGATTTTTCATACACAAACACATTTTCTTTCCACTGCAGTTTACACAAAGCATTAACAAAAGGCCATTCACAAAAATCCCAAACGTTTTATTTTATTGTCATTTCAATAAAATGATTCACTTTGTATATTTTTTCTTTTATGATACTCAAACTAGAGTCAACTTTGAATGTTTTACTTTTTATAGTCCCTTCCTCCTTTGCAATAAAGACTCAGTGAAAACACTTTTATGATTGGTTTATTCTTCATGAATGAATCAAAAACAAACGTTAAACATTAAAGCTGTGGTTTTACCTTAGAATGTCATTATGTGAGTCACGCTTTTATAAGCTACCATAAGTTATAAATTGCTTGTTAAAGGTCACTTGAAGTTTAAATGTAAAAACTTATAAACGTTTCTTAGAACTGCCACTTAATTTGTAATCCGCAGTGTGTATTTCCATGCAGCATGTTGCTATGCATTTCTTATAAGCACACAGCTTCATGTATGTGACTCCTGTTCTTTAAGGAAGTTAATCAGTGCAGCACACATGCAGTATATATGTGAGTGACCAGTTGCGCTGTTATACTTGGTTATATAGTGCAGATGTTGTAAAATGTGCATTTGAAATAACTGATTTTTTTTCTTTTAATAAA